>NC_089017.1:36553836-36623478 GCF_963932015.1 Anas acuta
GGGCAAATCACGCCTGACCAATCTGGTGGCCCAGCTCCTTCAGCCGCTCCTCGTAGGACTTGGCTCTGGTGAGGCCGCACCTCGAGTACTGTGTTCAGTTTTGCGCCCCTCGCTACAAGAAGGACATCGAGGTGCTTGAGTGGGTTCAGAGAAGGGCGACGAAGCTGGTGAGGGGCCTGGAGAACAAGTCCTACGAGGAGCGGCTGAAGGAGCTGGGCTTGTTCAGCCTGGAGAAGAGGAGGCTCGGGGGCGACCTTATTGCTCTCTACAGGTACCTTAAAGGAGGCTGTAGTGAGGTGGGGGTTGGTCTGTTCTCCCACGTGCCTGGTGACAGGACGAGGGGGAATGGACTTAAGTTGCACCAGGGGAGTTTTAGGTTAGATGTTAGGAAGAACTTCTTTACTGAAAGGATTGTTAGGCACTGGAACAGGCTGCCCAGGGAGGTGATGGAGTCACCATCCCTGGAAGTCTTTAAAAGACATTTAGATGTAGAGCTTAGGGATATGGTTTAGTGGGGACTGTTAGTGTTAGGTTAGAGGTTGGACTCAATGATCTTGAGGTCTCTTCCAACCTAGAAATTCTGTGATTCTGTGATTCTGTGAAAAAATGTCTGGATGGCTGGGCCCAGAGAGTAGTGCCGAATGGAGTGAAATCCCGCTGGTGACTGGTCACCAGTGGTGTTCAATGTAGGTTTAATATCTTGATAACTTGGATAAGGGAATTGAATGCACCTTCAGTAAGCTTGCAGACAACATCAAGTTAGGGGGAAGTGTCAGTCTGCAAGAGGGTAGAAAGGCCCGACAGAAGGATCTGGACCAGTTGGATTGGTGGGCTGAGGCCAGTGGGATGAGGTTCAATGAAACGAAACTAAGTGCTGGTCCTTTACTTTGGCCACAACAACCCCATGCACTGCTACAGGCTTGAAAGCAGCGCGGATCAAAAGAATCTGAGGGTGCTGATTGATGCTTGCTTGAACATGAGCCAGCAGTGTGCTCAGGTGGTCAAGAAAGCCAGTGGCATCCTGGTTTGTATCAGGAATAGTGCTGCCAGCAGGACTGGGGAGGTGAGCATTTCCCTGTACTCAGCTCTGGTGAGGACGCACCTCAAGTATTGTGTTCAGTTTTTGGCCCCTCAATACAAGAAGGACATCGAGGCCCTGGAACATGTCCAGAGAAGGGCTATGAAGCTGGTGAAGGGCCTGGAACACAAGTCTTATGAGGAGCAGCCGAGGGAACAGGGGTCTGGAGAAGAGAAGGCTCAGGGGAGACCTTATTGCTCTCTACAACTACTTGAAGGGAAGGTGTGGGTGGATGGGATTTGACCTCTTCTCAAAAATAACTAGTGATAGGAGTATAGGTAATGGCCTCAAGTTTATCCAGGGAAGGTTTAGGTTGGAAATTAGGAGACATTTATTCTCAGAAAGAGTCGCCATGCATAGGAACGGTTATACAGGGAGGTGGTGGCATCACCGTCCCTGGGGGTGTTCAAGGAAATGTTAGACCTGGTACTTAGGGACATGGTTTATTGGGTGATATTGGTAGTAGGGTGATGGTTGGACCAGATGATCCTGAAGGTCTTTTCCATACTTAATGATTCTATGATTCTTTGATTCCAAGGTGTTAGTGATACCCCATCTTTCCGTCATTGCTTCTTTCTTCTTGCTTTTTGATGATGACCTCTTTATAATAAATATTCTTTAAAAATTTCCTTATCCCTTCCATGATGAATTTCACACACCAAGAACCGACGAATGCCAACTATTCAATATTTCTGTAATGCTGAAGAAGTTGGTGAAGAAGAAAATTCAAAAATAAAAAGGAAAAAATGAAAAAAGTTTTTTCAACAAATATTTTGACAAATTCTTTTTATTGACTTCTTGTTAGGGCTTAAATTAAAAAACTTCCTGTATGAAGCTGCAGGTTGTGTTCTGCTTCAGCTAAACCAGACTTCTACTGCTGGTCTTGAAGAAATGGATGTGGCCTTTAACCTGATCTGAAAAATTTGTCTACAATCACTAGCACTCAAGCTGGTAGTGCTGTTAGCCACTCACAAACATCCAATATCTGTCTTACTCATTGTGAAGTATAGCAAGGTTTATTCAAAGAGATATTTATGCATGAATAATAAGTAAATTTCTGTTAAGGAGTACTATGGGTTTAAGTGTTTCCCTTTGATTTTTGCACTGCATGTGTCATACAAGAAAGCTGCAGGACTAATGCTTCATCAGTGAAAATTTACGGGAATTTTACTCTTGACCTTAATTTGTTGAAGTCCAGAGGATTTCTAAAACCATAGATGCGTCTTCTCCTAGATCCATTTGTGCTAGTAAAGATGCTCTAGTTCTGGTTTCTCATAAATCTTGTATAGCTGCCAATGGAAAATATCATATGAGTGAGCCTTAATTTGCTTTAGAAGATTGATCAGGGCTGGTTCTCATCTCTCTCATTGGTGGGTTAAATTGTTTAATCTATTTTTATACCTGATAAGATTTAACAGAGTTCAAATAGGCTTTTTCATTGACAGAAGGGATAAGAATTAAAAGCAGAAAGGATGGTCACAAATCAGAATAATTGTTTAAAAGGTAGATATCTGGCTTTGGCTGAAGAAGACAAAGATTTTACTGAGAAGCCATTGAGTGGACTGTACAAGTTTTAACCTGGACTATGACTGAATCAGTCCTTTATTTATCTTTGCTTACCAAAAGCCAATTCTCTTTTTTCCTGTCCCTTTATTTTTCCCCCTTTTTTTCTTCCCACCACTTCCCACCCCCCTTTCCCTGCCTCTTCCTCTTCTCCTTCCCCTTCCCTTTTTTCTGCTTTGGAGAGATTCCATGCTAAAACTGTACATTTTCATCCACATTACACTGTATCTGTGTCTGCAATGATATTTGTGATCACAAGCTGTGTACTTCAAAATAGCCTGAAAATACAAAGCATAAGAAGTCAGCCTCATACTGCCAATTTGTGTTACAAAAGTCTGGAAATCTTAAAATCCAATTTATAAAATGAACACTCATAAAAGGCCACAGAAGAATAGGTATTTTTAAAAGGTATTTAAGCACCTAATATTTTCTAAGTCTATGCCTAACACATTTACTCTGTCCCCCAAACACTTGTAAAAACTGACTTGTGTACTTCTAATGGGTGTACAATTTGTAGTTGTTTTTTTTTTTTTCTGTGGTTTCCAGTTTTGTGTGTACATGTGTGTGGTGTACCTGCATGAAAAAGTGAGGATGACACATGCATAAGGATCTTTCCAGAAGAGCAAAATTTTCTTAACCTAGCATGATAAAGTCTTTAAAAGCATGGAGGATATTATAAACAATGATACAAGTAGTTTTACTTTCTTTCAGGAGAACACAATACTCAGACATTTAAGGTTAATAATACAGTCAAAAACACAAAAACATGGTTTATCCACAGTTCAAGGATCACCAGTGAGATTGCCACACACTTGAATCCATATTACTCTACAGTTTCCTTTGAAATGTCCTGTTATAAACTTATGCTTTTGTTTTGTTTTGGTTTGGTTTTTGTTTGTTTTGTTTCCTTTCAATTAGGCCCATGAAATTTAAATTGCCTCAAACTTTCAAACTAATGCCTCTTTGATCACCAGCTCTATTGTCAGGTAGATTGGCTGATACAGTTAATGGTTCTTTAACAGATATCTCTTCCATTGTGCTAGCTACTGTATGTTTCATTGTTCTTTATTTATTTAATTTACAAAACCAGGTAGACCTTAAAGAAGCAGAAGAAAAGATACACATGCTCACACATGCATATATCTTGCATACTCCGATTTTCCAGAAGTGTATTGGCCAAGGTTCAAGTGTCATTCTTGAAGCAGAACCTCTTTTAATCACATTTCATACAGCCAAAGAACCAATCCATGCTTGTAAGTGAATGCTACTGGAGGTTTTTAATCCAGATAAAAACCCTTCTGTAAAAGAACTGAAAAACCTGCTGAAATACAAAGCAAGATGTATACTTCTGAAGCAGAAGATAGTCTCACTAGAATTCAGAGTATTTACTTTCAGGCCCATATCCTCTATTAAAAATGATCTCATACTTCCTCTGGAATTGTCAAAGCAGCTTTAAGATTTAAGAATCAGCACCACTGCAGACTAAGTACCTATGACCATCTGACCTGAGTTGGGAAACTAAGAACACTGAAGTAGGAGCCAGAATACAAAACAGGGATATTCAGATTTACCCAGCTACTTGGCATTTAACTTCCAGCGAAATCAGTGTTTTGAATTTTTTTATTTATTTATTTTTTTCTTGTTTCCTGTGTTTTCAGTAACCAGCACCTAGTTACCTAAATACCTGGACTGATGAGTGTCTTGGGAGTGTATGAATAGAGAAAGTCAATTGATTTTTATATTACATCACATAGATAATTTTTGTACACAGACCCTAACAACAAGAAGGCACAAATGCACCTATTAGGTAAATTGTATGTCTGTACATCCAATAGTTGTCACAATAGACTAAATTCACACCTTCCATAAACTGACACTATGAGATGTTGACCTTGTTTGAAATGTGCTGAAAACCCTGTTCCTGATAAATTAGATATTAGTTACTACTACCTGAATAAATGATTGAGTAGGTAAGGTGTGTAGACCAAGACTAGGATCTTGGGAAGAAAGCAGGAATAATATCAAGGACTTGAAAAGCTTTTGTAGGGTATAATAATAATAATAATAATAATAATAATAATAATAATAATAATAATAATAATAATAATAATAATAATAATAATAATAATAATAATAATAAATTAATAATATTTTTTATTATTATTATTGTCCATATGAATCCAGACTGCATTCCCAGAGGCTTCTGAACCAGTCTGTCTCTGTGCTCAACTAAACATAACTTCAAGCTAACATCAGATTTCACACCTTTATAATCTTTCTCCATACTACTTTTCTATCTTCACACATAAAAGTCAGCAAGAATAATCTTCCTACACTATGAGAAAAGTGTAATTAGAGAAAAGTCTCCTAGCTACATTCACAAGGTTACAATAATAAACATGTAGTGATACTCAAACTAGATAGAGATTGTATTGACATAAATGAAATAGGAGTGATAGCAAAAAGAGAAATTTATGAAGTTCACATTATTAATTCCTTATGGAAATGGAAAAGTAAAATAATAGTGCCATAATAAAATGAATGAAATGTAAAGTTTTAGGAACCAGAAAAAATCTAGAAAGGTTGGTAGAAGAAAAAAGAATAAAAAAATGAAAGAAAAAAAAAGGGGGAAGGGAAGGGAAGGGAAGGGAAGGGAAGGGAAGGGAAGGGAAGGGAAGGGAAGGGAAGGGAAGGGAAGGGAAGGGAAGGGAAGGGAAGGGAAGGGAAGGGAAGGGAAGGGAAGGGAAGGGAAGGGAAGGGAAGGGAAGGGAAGGGAAGGGAAGGGAAGGGAAGGGAAGGGAAGGGAAGGGAAGGGAAGGGAAGGGAAGGGAAGGGAAGGGAAGGGAAGGGAAGGGAAGGGAAGGGAAGGGAAGGGAAGGGAAGGGAAGGGAAGGGAAGGGAAGGGAAGGGAAGGGAAGGGAAGGGAAGGGAAGGGAAGGGAAGGGAAGGGAAGGGAAGGGAAGGGAAGGGAAGGGAAGGGAAGGGAAGGGAAGGGAAGGGAAGGGAAGGGAAGGGACTTACTTTTGTAAAACTTCACGTGGTTGGTTATCGCCCAGCTCTCCAATCTGTCCAGATCTCTGCAAAGCCTTTCCACCCTCATCCAAGTCTACAACTCCTCCAAGTTTGGTATCATCAGGAAATTTGCTCAAAACACCTTCTAATCCTACATCCAAATGATTTATAGAAACATTATAGAGAACTGGCCCTAAAATGGAGCCTTGAGGGACCCCATTAGTGATCATCTGCCAGCCAGATGTGGCCCCATTTACCACAACCCTTTGAGCCTGTCAGCCAATTGTTCACCCATCGTATGATGTTTTTGTTAAGTTGTGTGCCGGACATTTTGTCCAGTAGGATCCTATGGGAAACTGTGTCAAAAGCTTTGCTGAAGTCCAAAAAGATCACATCAGCTGGTTTCCCTTGATTGACTAGATGGGTGATGTTATCATAAAAGGAAATCAAATTTTTTAGGCAGGACCTACCCCTCATGAACCCATGTTGGCTGTCCCCCAGGTGCACTTCAGTAATTTCAAGAACCATCTTCTCCATAATTTTACCAGGCACTGACATGAGACTGACAGGCCTGTAATTGCTAGGGTCTTCTTTCTTACCTTCTTGAAAATTGGCACAACATTTGCCAACTTCCATTCTACTGGGACCTCTCCAGATTCCCAAGATGATTGAAAAATAATTGAGAGAGGTCCCATGATGACATCAGCCAGCTTTTTAAGCACTGTGGGATGAATCCCATCCAGACCCATGGACTTGTATGGATCCAGGCGAAGCAGCAAATCCCACACATGTTCAGGATTGGTTGGGAGTTTGTCATTCCCACCACCACGGTCCTCCAGCTCCTTCGTCTTTGCCTGACCCTCCTTCCAGCAGCTGTACACTTTCTTTTTTCACCTAAGCTCCAGTAGAAGATCCATGGTCAGCCAGGCCGGCCTTCTGACCCACCTGCCTGACTTCCAGTATTTTGGAATTGCCTGATCTTTTGCTTCTAGGAGGCAGTGCTTAAAGATTGACCAGCACTGATGGACACCAATGCCTTTAAAAGCAGTTTCCCAGGGGACCTTACTGACTAGTTCCCTGAGCAGCCTGAAGTCTGCTTTCCCCAAATCCAGGGCTGAACATGAAGCTCAACATGAAGCTCAACAGAAGCTCAACATGAGCCAGCAATGTGCACTTGCAGCCCAGAAAACAAACCACATCCTGGGCTGCATCAAAAGCAGATTCACACTCTCTGCTCTGTTTTCTGTTCTTATGAGATCCCACCTGGAGAACTGTGTTCAGTGTGACATGCAGCACAAGAAGACATGGATGTATTAGAATGAGTCCAGAGGGGGGTCACAACGATGACTAAAGGGCTGGAGCACCTCTCCTATGAAGATAGGCTGAGGGAGCTGTTGTTGCTCAGCCTGGAAAAGAGAAGGCTCCCAGGAAACATCATTGCAGTCTTCCAGTACTTAAAGAAGGGTTACAAAAAAGTTAGGGAGGGACTTATTGTCAGGGAATGTAGTGATATGACAAAGGCAAATATCTTTACTTTAATCTAAAAGAAGAATATTTAGATTAGATATTTAGAATAAATTCTTCCCTCTGTGGGTGGTGAGGCATTGAAACATGTTACCCAGAGAAGCTGTGGATGCCTCATCCATGGAAATGTTCAAAGGCAGGCTGGATGTGGCATTGGGTAACCTGGTCGAGTGGAAGGTGTCCCTGACCTTAGCAGAGGGTTTTGAACTGAATGACCTTTAAGGTGCCTTCCAACCCAAACCGTTCTGTAATTCTAGGATTAGGAGAAAATGTAAGTAAATTAGAAAGTAAAGATAATTAAAAAAAAAAGAAAAAAAAAAAAAAAGGTTAAATATAAATTACACAGACAGATAGTCTGAAGAAATTTGGGATGTAGGGGATGTAACATCTGTTACATAAAATGAAGATGAATGTTTTGCCTGACTCACTGTCTTCCAGAAGTCACCATACAACTTTCAGTTGTCTCTTTAAGCCAGAAATGATTTTGACTACACACTTTCTTGTCTCTCACACTTTCTCAGTGTTGCCTCATTCAGAAAAAGTCCATAAGTCTTCTCTCTATGCCACGTTTCAGAGGCCATAGGGCAACAATAAATCAGGAGATAGAAGTTTAAATTAGATGCAGAAGGTGAAGGGAAGCCAATAAAGAGATTTGAAGAGGAGCCATCACATAAATGTGTGGCAACACTTGTCTGTTTTAAAAGCCAGACTCCTGCTGTTCACATTTGGATTTAATTTGCAAACAGTAGGCGGAAATTTGGAACTTGTAGGCTTTCAGTTCCTCTTGATGCACTACAAGTTTTAGCTGGAAAAACACTTTTCCAGACTTACAGTATCTTCCTTAGCTGAAGGTCAAACAAAGGATGCTGAAGGAGATGCCATTGAGAAACAAGGATTCTTTAGCTTGTAGACAGACTCCAAATGTTAAGTTGCAACTATTCTTTCAAGAGCTATTTTTAATGTGACTAGACTGTATGTGGCATTGAAAAATTTTGACAGTGTGGTATTTAGAATGAACAGGTACCATTTTGAACACTTCCCAAAATACTGCAGAACATTGGTTATTTTATCATCTTCTGGATAATATTTTTGCATTGATTTTATACCAATTTCTTTTTCTTTTTCTTTTTTTTTCTTTTTCTTTTCTTTTTCTTTTTCTTTTTCTTTTTCTTTTTCTTTTTCTTTTTCTTTTTCTTTTTCTTTTTCTTTTTCTTTTTCTTTTTCTTTTTCTTTTTCTTTTTCTTTTTCTTTTTCTTTTTCTTTTTCTTTTTCTTTTTCTTTTCCTTTTCCTTTTCCTTTTCCTTTTTCTTCTTCTTCTTCTTCTTCTTCTTCTTCTTCTTCTTCTTCTTCTTCTTCTTCTTCTTCTTCTTCTTCTTCTTCTTCTTCTTTTCCAACATTTTAAAAATTAAAATTCCATCCTTAGTTTTGCTTCTAGTTATACAAGCTTTCCTCACTCCTCTAAACATTTTATAGTTTTTTATATGCACATCAGTACTTCAGCACTATAGGTTTGTTCAACAGCAGGAAAGGAAATGGGGGAAAGAAAAGATGGCACCTGCAAGAAAGCAATTCTCCTGTTAGCTAGCTATTACAAGACAATTACACAGTTTTCTGTCTCAGAAGCACTTTTGGTGCCATTAATCACCTAGGTGATCAGTCTAAGTGCAAAACCCTGCTCAGGGAGTCTCTATAATTTGGATGCTGGAATGTACGAGGGCAAAGTAGAATTTTGTTGTGCATGCACATGTTATTCCTTTCAGATCCATTACTGGCCACTACAACAAGAAACCAAAGACTAGAAAGTCCTATGGTCTGCCTTGCTATAGATGTTCCTAAGTATATCACGTTAATGTCTCATTAGTCTCCAGTCACCAGAGTCCCAAAGCCTACATGGAATCTATTTTTCTAATACCAATAAGGAACACACACACACACAGACACACACACACACACAAGAATCTAAAAATTAAATATTTTGGGACCTTTTTCTTTTTCTTCTCCTTTTTTTTTTTTTTTTTTTTCATATAAAAACAAAACACAACAAAACAAAGCAATTTTTATTATCCTTTCATATTTTAGAAATGTAGCCACAAGTACACAGTTAACCAAGTAGAGTATCTTCTAAGCAGAAACAAAACTGTAGCTCTAACAAGTTTGTATGTTTGACTCACAACCCTGACAGAAACTCAGAGCAATGGGTATCTGGAAAATATTCAGTAACTCTTCTAATTTTTATTTATTTATTTATTTTTAACCAAAATTAAATAATATGATTTTAACCCCAAAGTAAGTGTTTTACACTGTTACAAGTGTATGTGTGTGTTGGGAGGGGATGGGGGAGAGGCAGTGTAGATGGAGGGGAGGGAGAGAATAGAAAGTTCTGGCAATATTTTTCATAAAGCTGCCATAACTCTGCTCCTCTGTCCCATTCTTCAGTATGCATACAGTTGAAAATAAATATTGTTTAAAACTTAAAATAGATTTTTTCTTAATAATTCATTTGAGTACTCTGTCACCAGTCTCTGTTATCAGAATGTATTTGGACAAATTTAATATATGCATTCTAAAGATTTTTTAACAGAAGGAGTCAGAGAGTTGGAAGCTGTGGTCCAGATTCCAGCTAGGATATTGTTGCATCATGAAGTAGACAAAATATGGATTTCCCAGGTCACCAGGAAGCCAGGTAAAAATATCTTTGAGTATGGCAGTGTCACATCAATACTTCAGGATACTAGCCAACCATTTTCACCAGATGCCAGCGTGTGCTCCAAAAGACAGATTCCAGGAAGTGCAGAAACAGGTGAACTTGCTTGTACAGCATTTTTCAAGGATATGACTGGAAAATAAAAGACATGGTCAAGATGACACACTCTGCAGAATTAAAATAAGATATGACTTGACAATAAACAGTTATATACAAGGGAGAACAGATAGACACCCATGTTTTACTGACATAAAGAGCAGACACTACTTTCCTTTCTCAGTGTGGAAACATTGCATCAGCTGTACCTGAGTATGAACTTTGCATTAATGACTCTGAGTTTTCACCATATGAAGATTTTCTTCACATCTCCCTTTCCTCTGCAACTGTGCCTGGAAATGAGATAAATGAGCCTGATTCAAATCGAATTTTTTATTGATCCTTCTATACATGCTTGGACCAGGCAACTATGATCAAGTTTTGATATTTTATAACATGATTATAAGCAGAATCTGAAATTCAACAAGGAACAATGCTCTGAGGAAACAGAGTGATTCACTCTGAAACAAGTTATCTTTCCTATTTTGCTCCTTGTTTTACAATGGTAAAAAGATTAAGAAAACGTGAATTATTAACTGGAATTTAGAAACAGTGAAAAAAATATCTCAGCATCAAGCTTAGCTAAATTTTTTTTTGTAAAGGAAGACTTTTTAATTATTATTATTATTAATTTATAATTAGACAGTATGTTTATAGGGGAATAGAAATACTTGATTTTAAGGGGCAAAGAGAAGAGACCTATGTTTTACATGTAAAAATAATTTTCAAAATTAAAAGAACTTTTAAAAAGCATGGTCTCTTGTTATGTAGTAACCTTGACAGCACATCTTACATTTGGGTTGAAATAAACAAATAATATGAATTCCAATATGTTATACTGTAACACAGATATACAAATGCCACAGTTGTCAACTCACACAGAATTTTAAACATCCTAGAATAGCTAACAAATTTGAGTAGTCTTCTATAAAGTCATACAATTGTCCTAGGAAGCAAAATCAACAACAACAAGAAAAAAAACAAACAAACAAAAAAAAAACAACAAAAAAAAAAAAAAAAAAAAAAAAAAAAAAACATTGCTATTGAGATTGAAAATTTATATTTTTAAAACTGCCACTGTGTAAATTTGCCCAAGCTGTGGCCACTTTGCAAAGATTTCAAATCAAAACACCCATCAATATTAACTGTAGATTCAACATTGGTTTGCACTTAGCAGAATTGGGAAGCAGTACACAAAAAGAAACAGGAAAATGAACAGTACGAGCCAGCTGATACTGCCATTAAATGTCACGGTGCTGTGACAGCTCAGTCTTGCAAATGTTTCCTTTTGCCAAACTACATATAAATGTACTCTGGTAATATGTATAGGAGAGAAAGTTGCATGAAAGAAATCCATACAGCTTTCTTCACAGTCTTTGAGAGCATCTGTCAGGCAGGATCGGTGAGATGCACTCAGCAAATAAACTGCCACTAATTTATCTTTTTTCCCCATTCTACTGTGGGAACTATGGAGAGGATCAGGATTAAACTTTTGTTCATAAATATGTACCAGACTCTTAGGATTAACCACAGGTTTTGTGTATCATTAACAATTTGTATATACATGTATTAAACACTAAAGCATAATCACTTTCTAGAATGTATGTGAAGACCTCTGCGCAGGAACAAAATAATAATTATTATATATATATATATATATATTTGGTCATGAGAACGAATTATTGTCTAAAAATGATTACTCTGCTTTTGTAAATCTTTTAAAGATTTACAAAATTTAAAATTTAAAATTTTAAAATTTTAAAAATTTACAAAGTTTAAAATTTAAAATCTTTTAAAGATTTACAAATGTGTTCAAATTTACAAAGATTTTCAAGTATGAATGAAATACCTTGCCTATTATATAGTATCACCACACTATGGACTGAGAAATATGGAAAACAGTGAAGATTACTAATGTTCTCTGATATCAGTCGGTAAACAGTGCAATTTCTCAAATGCATGCCCAAATAGTGTGTTTACTTATTTATTTTTTTTAGATTGACACAAAAAATTGTAGTAGATATGTGACATTTGCATAGCTGTGTACACTGTTTATCATCTATATAGATGTTATAAGCTTGTTTAGAGAATGAGACTAACCTTTTTTAAATAAAGTAAAAATGGTAGTTAACTTCCAGCAAGAAACTTAAAGATGTTTTTTAACTTCTTACACAGTCTGAGATCTGAAGTTTGACTGCCATACGAATTGTTCATGCATTAAAAGGGATGGCTTTCATCAGCAGATCAAGAGGAGTTTAATTAATTTCCAATAACAGACAAATTTAATAATGAAGGCTGTAAAAACTTTCAAGAAGGAGGTTCAACTTCTGTTTACCTCTAACAGTCTGAATTGATTTGGTAGTAACATTTTTGAACTCAGTGGTTTTACTTTAGCTTATCTGTAGCGTAAAGTAAGGTCTCTTGTCTGGAGATCAGTGAGAGATATTTGTAACTTCATAATAACATTAAAACCTTCTTCCATTAGAAACTTCATAGGTATATTTCATATAACAATCTGATCCAAAGGAGTGCTACTGCAGTTGTGTACTGGCTTTCTAATGATTGCAACTGCAATTATTTTAGTAGTGTAAAATTAAAGAATATTATTCTAGAGACTAATTTTAAAATAAATGAATAAATAAATAAATAAATAAATAAATAAATAATCCAGACTTTGTTAAGATTTTTTATCATAATAATGAAGAGCAGATCAAAGGAAAGCTTAAGGCAATGTGAAAGTCTGATAAACAAAAGATAGCCAGTTGGTAAAGAAACTTGTTTCCTTCTCCATTTTACCTTTTTTTTTTTTTTTTTTCCCTGCTCCTTTTCTCTGCTAAGTATTTTCCCTTTCCTTTTGCTTTTATATTAATTCAAATTTAATTATTGTGGTTGAGAGAAGAAATAGAAAGGGATTTCCAGCAGGCAGGTAACCTGATGCCATCAAGTACAGGAAATGCTTCTAGAACACCTGATATTCTGTTGTTTGGTTAGGAATGCTACCAGGACTTGACTCCAGCCTCAATTAATTAGTATTTCGAAAACCTTATCCCATAAACGGAAATTGGCATTTTGGGATTAAACAGAGCATGCTTTTTAAGATTTTGCTTAATAATAGAATTAAAATCGGTAAGAAATGAACAGGACTTTGAAACACTGTGAAATTTTGATACCTGTTATTACCTTTCCCCAACATCACAATCAAGGGTGTGATGCTAAAATCCTTTCTGCAAATGGAGGAAAGAGACTGCTAAACTGTGAATATGTCTCTGTCCTGATCTTAACAATATCTTCATGTCACTAAGTCAACTAGTTTTATTAACAGAAACCAAAGTAAATACATGTAAGTATCTCATTTTCTCATTAAGTGATTGAGTTTACAGATAAAATAGCCCTTCAGGTGAGCATTAAATTTATCAGATATCACCCTTTTGGTATTAGTCATTCACCTGCTTTGATGAGTAAATGTTGCACTTTTTAAAGTCAAATGCAAAAGCCATAAAACTGCAACAGACATGACATTTCATCCATTACTTCTTTCTTTCTAAAGATTCTGTATTCATTTTTAAATTAGTTATAATCAGAAATTAATATCCATAATTAAGAGCATAATATTTATACTAATTACATTTTACATTATTATTATTATTGTGATGATGATGATTATGATGATGAAGCTCAGGGGCCAAGGAAAATTCCCATCCTTTGCTGGATGTGGCAGGGAACGTGGCTACTGAAGATAAGAAAAAGGATGAAGTTAATGTATTTTTTACAAATATCTTTAATAGTCAGACCACCTGTGCTCGGGATTTTCAACTCCCTTGTTTGGGATGGAGAGCAGAACAAACCCCCCACAGTTCCGGTGTAAGCAGAGACATACTGCTCCACCTGGACTGTCACAAGTCCATGAAGACAGATGGGATCCACCTGAGGGTGCTAAGGAAGTTGGTGCATGTAATTGCTGGGCTGCTCTCCATCATCTATCAGTCATGGTCATCCAGAGAGGTCCAGATGACTGGAGACTTGCTAATAATGACATCCATCTATAAGAAGGGTTGTAAGGAGGACCCAGGGAACTACAGGCCTGTTGGCCTGACCTCGGTGCCAGGAAAAGTGGTGGAACAGGTCATCTTCACAGAATCACAGAATTGTCTAGGTTGGAAGAGACCTCAAGATCATCTAGTCCAACCTCTGAAATAGCACTAACAAGTCCTCCACTAAACCATATCACTAAGCTGTACATCTAAACATCTTTTAAAGATCTCCAGGGATGGTGACTCAACCACTTCCCTGGGCAGCTCATTCCAATGCCTAACAACCCCTTCAGTAAAGAAGTTCTTCATTAAATCCAACCTAAAACTTCCCTGGCACAATGTTAGTCCATTCTTCCTCGTCCTGTCACCAGACACGTGGGAGAATAGAACAACCCCCACCTTGCTACAGCCTCCTTTGAGGTACCTATAGAGAGTGACAAGGTCACCCCTGAGCCTCCTATTCTCCAGGCTGAACAATCCCAGCTCCCTCAGCTGCTCCTCATAAGACTTGTTCTCCAGACCCCTCACCAGCTTCATTGTCCTTCTCTGGACTCTTCTGAGCACCTCCATGTGCTTCTTGTACTGAGGGGCCCAAAACTGAACACAGTACTCGAGGTGCAGCCTCACCAGAGCTGAGTACAGGGGACAATCACTTCCATAGACCTTGCATCTTGAATGCAATCACAAACATGTGCAAGATATCCAGGGGATCTGGCCCAAACAACATGGTTTTGTGAAAGGCAAGTCCTGCCTGGCCAACCTCATCTTCTTCTATGACCAGGTGACTCGCCTGGTGGATTGGGGAAAGCCTGTTGATGTAGTCTACCTAAACTTAAGCATGGCCTTTGGCATGATCTCCTATAGCATTCTCCTGGAGAAAATGGCAGCCCCCAACTTGGACAGGTACACTCCACTCTTTGCTAGGTTAAAAATGGTCACCAGTGGTACTCCCGAGGGGTTGGTGTTGGTTTAATATCTTTATTGATGACTTGGAAAAGGTAATTGGTAAATTGGTAATTGGTAAATTACCCTTAGTAATTTAGGGGGAAGTGTTAGGGTAGGAAGGCCCTGCACAGGGACCCAAACAGGCTGGAACGATGGTCAGAGGCCAATGGGATGAGGTTCAGTGAAACTAAGAGATGGGTCCTGCACTTTGGCCACAACAACCCCATGCACTGCTACAGGCTTGGGGGAGAGTGGCTTGAAAGCAGTGCAGAGGAAAAGGATCTGAGGGTGCTGATTGATGCTTGCCTGAACATGAGCCAGCAGTGTGCCCAGGTGGCCAAGAAGGCCAATGGCACCCTGGTTTGTATCAAGAATAGTGTAGCCAGCAGGACCAGGGAGGTGATCGTTTCCCTGTACTCAGCTCTGGTGAGGATGCACCTCGAGTACTTTGTTCAGTTTTGGGCCCCTAATTACAAGAAGGAAATTGAGGTACTGGAGCATGCCCAGAGTAGCGTTATGAAGCTGGTGAAGGTCTGGAAGACATGTTCTATGAGGAGCAGCTGATGGGGTTGTTTAGTCTGGAGAGGAGAAGGCTCAGGGGAGATCATATTGCTCTCCACAACTACCTCAAAGGAACAAAGTTAATATCTGAAACTATTGTCTCTTTCAGTGTTGACAACATTCAAATTTCCTGCTATTCCTTTATTTCTTTAATTTCCTATCATCTACTCTGACTTAAACAAACAGCAAAACGTGTCTAAACTTGGGAGCTGTTCATTGCTTTGGATTCTGTTGTGGTTACTGCCTAAATATTCTAGATTAATACTGCATTGCAACAGCCAGCAACATTACTTTTTGCTTTATCATTTCTCATTCAGAAAATTAGAGATTTAAAAAACTGCTGATCAGAAGTATTCCAGACAGAGTGAGAAGTACCTCTACTCTTCTACTTCATGAGCATTTTGCATGTCATTTAAGACAGTGTACTCAACACAAATGAAGTTACATGATACTATGAGATCATGTAGATATATTACACGCTAAAATAAATATGTATATTCTGTCTCCCAAAAGACAGACTTTCCAAACACAACAGCATTGTTTATAAATTTATTTTGTACAATGGGATAGCTTGCTCAATAGAAAATCTTGTACACCTAACCAGTAGAATTTTGAAACAACCGGTGAATGAATGAATGAATCAAACAAACAAAAATCTTGAGTTAGAAATTCTTCACTGAAAATATTTGCAGTCTGAAGGAGAAAGGATCATCTGTGCACTGTCACTATGCCAGTGACATATTTTTTATCCACTCAATATCTGTGTAATAAATGGAGAGCTCTGGAGTACCAATGGCTTTAAAAGTCAAAAACAACATGCAGAAGCATGAACAGTTTCTTCATTCAGATATAATCCTAACCAACTCCAAATGTATATCCACCACAGACACTGAGGGCAAGTCAGTGTCTGTGGTGGAAAGAATCTGGGCTTATCTGTGTCCTGGTCTATAAGGTTTCCAAAGCAGCTGTGGCTCCAAGAGGTCACCAAATTACAAAGTATGAAACAAAACAAAACAATAAATGACCCCCCCCCCCCTTAATTACTTCCTATTTCCTCATATTTGTCCACTCATCCTAGTCATCTCTCTTATTTTTTTAGTGTTTAGTGCTAAGACCAGCCCTTAAGAATCTCAGACTCTGGAGACAAGAGAGGAAGTCTGGAGAAGGAGGACTTTCCCCTGGTTGAGGAGGATCAGGTCAGAGATCATTTAAGCAAACATGACATCCACAGATCCATGGACTCCAATAGAATGAACCTACAGGTGATGAGAGAGCTGGCCAATGTTATTGCTAGGCCACTCTCAATCTTCTTTTAAATGTTGTGGAGAACAGAAGAGGTGCCTGAGGACTGGAAGAAAGCCCATGTCATGCTAGTCTTCAAAAAGGGCAAGATGGAGGACCCAGGCAACTACAAGACCCCTTCATCCCTGAAAAGGTGATGGATCAGCTCATCCTGGAGGTCATCTCCGAGTATGTGGAGGATAAGAAGGTGATTAGGAGTAGTCAGCATGCTCCTGACTTTTTACTGACTTTCCCTGAGGGAAATCATGCTTAAACAACCTGATAGCTTTCTATGATGGGGTAACTAGCTGGGTAGATGAGGGGAGAGCAGAGGGTATGGCCTATGTTGACTTCAGTAAGGCTTTTGACACTGTCTCCAATAAAATTCTCATAGACAAGCTCAAGAAGTGCAGGTTAGATGAGTGAACAGTGAGGTGGATTGATAATTGGATAGCTGGCAGAGCTCAGAATATTGTGCCCAGTGTTTCAGAATCTAGTTGGAGGCCGGTAGCTAGTGGTGTGCCCCAGGGGTCAGTACTGGGTCCAGTCTTGCTCAGCTTACTCATCAGTCATCTGGATGATGGAACAGACTGCACCCCCAGCAAGTTTGCTGATGACACAAAGCTCAAAGGAGTGTCTGATACCCCAGAAGACTGTGCTGCCATTCAGAGGGACCTGGACAGGCTGTAGGTTTGGGCCAAGAGGAACCTCATGAAGTTCAACAAAGGCAAATTCAGGGTCCTGCACCTAGGGAGAAATAACTCCAAGCATCAGTACAAGGTAAGTATTGACCTGCTGGACTGCAGCTCTGAAGAAAAGGACCTGGGAGTCCTGGTGCACATCAGGTTAACCATTGGTCAACAATATGCCCTTGCGGTCAAGAAGGCCAAAGTTATCCTGAGCTACATTCAGAAGAGTATTCTCAGTAGTCAAGGGAGGTGATCCTCTCCCTCTATTCAGCCATGGAGAGGCCACCCAGGAAGTATTGTGTCCAGTTCTAGGACACAAGAGGGACATGGAATTACTGGAGTGATTCCAGAGGAGGGCTACTAAGATGATTAGAGGACTACAGAATCTGTCATTGTCTTGGGTCTGTCTGAGCTGGAGTCACCTTTCCCTGAAGCAGCCCACAGAGTGCTGTGCTCTGCACTCGTAGCTGGAACAACACTGATATCACTCAAGTGTTGTGTCTATTGCTGCATAGTGCTGGCACAGCATCAGGACTCCTTCCAAGCCCCTAAGAGCCAGCAGGCTGGGGGTGGGCAAGTGATGGGGAGGGGACATTGCCAGGGCAGCTGACCTAAACCAACCAAAGGCATATTCCATAACACTCAGCAATAAAAATTGGGGCTCTCGTGGGGGAGGGAGCTGTTCCTCCTGAACAACCACTACATGTTTTGAGGCCCTGCTTCCCAAGACATGGCCAAACATTGCTTCTGATGGGAAGTAGAAAATAACTTTTTTTTTCTTTCCCTTTCTCTGTGCTTCTGCGCGGACTTATTGTTTCTTTTGTTTCTTTTTCTCCCCATTCCCTTTCCCTTTAATTAAACCTTTCTCATCTCAAACCTCGAGTTCTCTGTGTTGTATTTTCTCCCCCTTCCTCTTTGAGAAGAGGGGGAGTGAGAAAGTGGTTGTGGTGGAGCTCAGCTGCCCACCTGAGTAAAACCACCACAGTCATATGAGGACAGACTGAAAGAACTGGGCTAGTTTAGCCTGGAAAAGAAAATACTGAGGGGAGACCTCATCAGTGTGTATAAATATCTGAGGGGAGGGTGTCAAGAGGATGGAGCCTGTCTCTTTTGAGTCATTCCCAGTGACAGGATGAAGGGCAGTGGGCACAAACTGAAGCATGGGAAGTTCCAGCTGAATAGTAGAGGACACTACTGTGAGGGCGACAGAGCACTGGAACATGTTGTCCAGAGAGGTAGTGGAGTCTCCTTCTCTGGAGATATTCAAAGCCCACCTGGATGCTGGATGCCATCCTGTCCAATATGCTCTAGGTGATCCTACTTGGCTGGGGGGTGGGGGTGATGGTGGAATTAGGTGAGGTCCCTGAATTAAGGTCCCTTCCAATCTAAACCATTCTGTGACTCTGTGATATCCAGCTCTACACAAATTTAATCTCCATAATTTAATCCCCATTTAACATTTATAGTGGTTAGATTCTGAATATTAATATTTAAATAACAAGATTAATGTTATTTATAATATTTATTAATAATTAATTTTATATGTTATATAATTAAAATTCATAGCAGATAGGTTCAAAGGGATACTGACAACACTTTCACCTCCCTCTTGAATGCATAAAGGGCAATACCATAAGTCAGAAGAGGCCCTTGTTAACCTAAATAACCTGTGAGATGGACTCCACAGTTTCTCATGAACGACTAGTCTGTATACCAATCACAGACATATCTGCTATATCTCAAAGGTCAAAGATAAAGGGATCTGAAAATCCTAAGGTCACTGAGTTATATTTCCTATCAAAGGAAGATCATAAACCAATACAGAAATGTAATCTAAACTCTATCTCTATTTTACTATTGCAAATGCTTTCTCTTGTACAGTTTGTAATTGATACAGCAGGTCAGCAGGACTTGTAAATAGTATGAACCACAATATTAACTCTGAATGGCCTTCTGATGGCCTTTAACCAGACAGTCAAATGCCAATAAACTCTAGAGATTCCAAGATAATTTTGGTATTGTTTGATCATTTCCTTTATTGTATTCCTTTCACCTTTTCCCTGACTATTCTCCTCCTAAGAAATACTAGTTAGAAACTGGACAGGAGGTACTGATTTATTACTGACAAGGTAGCAAAGTGCTACCTTGAAGGGACAGGCAACAGCTGCTTTTTTTTTTTTTTTTTTGATAAAGAACCTGCTGGTTTTGGTCACATCTTGTTTTTGTGACTTAGACACTTGAAAGAACTTTAAGAATATCACTTGAAATCAACCAATCTTCCCCAAACTGAAAATACTATTGTGAAATCAATCAACCCTTAAGATATAATTCTTAGTAAATTACCCGGTCAGATATCTATATATTACCCAGTCCCTTTTCATTCTTTATAATTCATTTGCTAAGGTCACACTTATACTCAAGATGGTCCATAAAATGAGTATATAAAATATTGTGAAGAAGAGGTCATAGAAGATAGATGTAAGATCAAAACCCCTTTTCTGTACCCATGTTTTGAAATAGACATGTCCAGATTAAATGTTACACTTAATCATATGTAGTTACTTCCTCTGAGGTGTCAAGGAAAATTTTCAGGTATTTGGTGAAGTTCTTTGAGCTGACAGAGCAATAGATTATAAAGGCTGATGGATGGCAGAATGAAGAAGTAAAAGAGAAAACAACTAAGAAATTAGCAGTGGTTCCATTTCCTATGTTCTGAGGCCCTGTCTCCACTCTCTGGCAACACAAGCTCTATGTCTTATTTCTCAGCATGTGCAGCAGAGACATACACACACTGCTTCTGCAGTGAAAATTATGGTTTAAGAGACAATACATGGTCATAGGAAAAGAAACATTTTCATTGGCTCTTCTAGTGTTCATTGCCCAGAACACTAGGAGATGTGGATATAGATGAAGACCTTTTTGAGTCAATTGTTGTTGTTGTTGTAGCATGAAGCTACAACAGGGATGATCAGATTGGATGTTAGGAAAGGGTTCTTCACTGAGAGTGGTTGGGCACAGGAACAGGTTCCTTAGGGAAGTGGTCACTGCATCAAGTCTGCTGGAGTTCCAGAGGTATTTGGGCAATGCTCTTAGGCAGAGGTTTAATTTTTAGGTAGGCTCATGTACAGCCAAGATTTGGACTCAGTGACCCTTGTGGGTCCTTTCAAACTCAGGATATGCTATGATTCAATGATTATGAACTTATGTTCAGATTTCTGATGTATATATTTGTCTATCAAATTTGCTTTGTGCTGTTCTGGGGAATGTCTTTTTTCATCTGTTTCTGATTTCATTGTACTCTCTCAAATGAAAGCTGGACAGCTAATTCCCAGACTTCCTTTGGATCTCGAGTTGAAAATGTATTTCTCTGTAATTATTTTGGTGTTTACCCGTAGAATTCAACTTAACAAACAAACAAACATATAAACAAACAACAGCATGTGCTGTGCTACAAGGTATGTTTTTTCTTGTCTATAAAGTTCTTATGTTTGTAAAAGGTGCTGTAAATCAATAACAATATTACTCAACACTTAAATAATGCTTGCTATATTTAATGTTCTTTGGAAAAAATCCTTCTAATTAATTAATGACAATTACTGAGCCAATAAAAAGACATCCATATTTCCTAATCTTGGTAGAAGGAAATATTTCTGTCACACTAGCAGAAATCACATTTCATGTTGTAACACCTGCTATGTGTAGGTTCTTCAGAAGCAACCATATTTTTTTCTGAGTTATCTCTGTATTTTACACAATGAAAACTGTAACATATAACTAGAAAGCCATTGTGGTTATGCCACAGGAATGGATCCTTGAGGCTTGCAATTTAAGTACTAAAGGCATCTGAGAACTATCAAAGAGCACTCTGTTGTATGTTTTTCAATGTGCATTAAAACTATTGCATGCTAGCCATAGCTCATTATTTGTTCTATATCATGTTACCAGATTTTGCAGATGATTTAGTCTTCTATTTTCCACTATTCCAGATGGTTTTATTTGTACTCTACTTTTATAGCTTGTCCTCCCACCCCCAGGAAAACTTTCCATTACCAGTGGAAATGAAAGACTGTAAATACTCCAAGGAAGGAAGCAAAACATTTTGGTTAATGCACAGGAGTAGGAAGCAAGAGATCTGTGTTGTATTCCTCGCAACAGTACAAATCTTATATAATTTTTACTCATCATCTATCTTCTCTTCTATCTTCATTTTCACTCCAGTGAAGGAGGACAATAATCTTTTCATCCTAAAAATAAATAAATAAATAAATAATAATAAATAATAAATAATAATAATAAATGCTTCAAGGCTAAATTCATTGATTGTTTTTAAGGTTGAATCAAGTTTAGGACTGATTGTCCAGCATAGTTATACTAGTAGAAAGACATGGTGATGGAAATCAGTTTCTATCTGCCAAAAAAGAAGGAAGGAAGGAAGGAAGGAAGGAAGGAAGGAAGGAAGGAAGGAAGGAAGGAAGGAAAGAAAGAAAGAAAGAAAGAAAGAAAGAAAGAAAGAAAGAAAGAAAGAAAGAAAGAAAGAAAGAAAGAAAGAAAGAAAGAAAGAAAGAAAGAAAGAAAGAAAGAAAGAAAGAAAGAAAAGAAAGAAATATCCACCATTGAGATTTTCCTGAGTAAAATACATCTTAGTCAATAAACTGTAGTAGGAAATCGTTCCTATTCAGAAGACTTACCACTACTGAAATCTTAATGCTTAACCAACAATATAAAGCGGCAAAACTTTTAAGTTGCTGAGTTTCTCAGACAAGGAACTGTTCTTATAGTGTGTCAGTTTCAGTATAATTACTCTGAACTGTGAAATCCCCCAGATTTCTAAACCGTTATAACTTCACATGGATGGTGAAGATACTCTGAAGAACAGGAAAGAGGAAAACTGTTGAGGCTCACAATTCTCTTGTACCATCCTTACTTTCCTTGCTTCAGACATTCAAGAAGTACCTTTACATTTATTGTGGATTTTTAGGACTGATGTTGATGTTTACTTTTATTTATTTATTTATTTATTGTTAATTATATTTTGTTTCAGATCCAAGATTTCCAAATGTTTTACACACAACCTGAAATTTAAGTGATCTAAACAGGTTTTCACTGATATATTATTCAGAAAAGTCTTCTTTTAGCCTAGCATAACCACAGTCATTTCCACAAAACACAACAAGAACCAGGCACTCTGGACACAGACTATCTAGCTTTTTTGCAGATGATATTTTAAGTTACTTTCCAATGCCTAAGGGACAGGGCATATTGAAAATAAATCTTCAGAAAACAGCTGGCTCCAGGTTTAACATTATAATACCTCCAAGCAATGCATGCCTGTTTTGAATGCACACTTACAGCACATTCCAGTCTAGGTTCATTTCAGTCCTGCACTACATGCCCATTTTAAGTATGTCCAGCATGTCAACTCACTAGCTTGCAGGCTTGCTGTGAGTAGTGATAGCGATTAAAGCTGTCAAAGGAGCCCTGATCCCATCAAGTCTAGCCAAACAGATGACAGATCTACAACTAGCCCTGGAGGAAGGAAACTGAAAGCACCACATTTGGTGTGTGTCTGTGTGTGTGTGTTTTCATAGTGTCCCACCCACTGAGACAGACAGCAATGTATTGAACAATTTGTACAACTTGATTCCTGCTCCAGCAAACCTTTTCCACTCCAAAGGAGGAAATGACCACAACATAAAAGCAAACCCTGAATACAAAATATTAGTACTATAAATTTTAGAGAGGCATTATTAAAATTTCCAGCTGTATAAATGCAGTTATTAATCACTCCCAAATTAACCTTATGCCAGCTAAATTATTATGAGTTCCTGTGTAAATTAAACAGTTATTAGTTCCACAGTCTTAATACAGACAACAGCATTCTGGGAAAAAAAAAAAAAAAAAAAATGGTTAAAATGCCTGGTTTAGATTTGAGAGTTTTAAAGAAAAAGCAAAAGAATTTTCCTTTACTTGATTACCAAAGCAATACCACTTCACAGTATAATCTCACTGTAATTGTAGTCATATATCATAACATGTCATAACTCTAGGACAAAGCTAAGCTGCCTTTCATCTGCAAACAGCTAAGAATGCAGAGGAAGAAAGGTAAGTGGTGAGGTCACGGAATTTTTTCCCATATTCCACTAGAGAGCAGTATTCTTTTGTACAAAGCAGGTAGGTTATCCTCTACAAAGCAACCTGTGAAGAATCTCTGTATTTCTTTCTATAAGAAGCTTGTGGTCATTTGTGAGAGTGTTTGTGATTATTTTGAGGCATGTTTCCAAACTGAAAAGAGAGGCAACATCCAGAACAATATTTTTTTATCTCTATTACTTGGTGTGAGTATATTGTGGTTTATTTGTTGTTGTTGTTGTTTTGTTTTGTTTTCCTTAACAAATGATAAAAATACAAATAGCTAACTAGTGGACTTCATTTTGAAGATGAAGGAATTCTTGTATACTTATACCCAAGTAGATATTATTAGGTCTAATTATCTACCTAAAAATAAAGTAGAAAAAATAAATGTTTAGATGATTATAATTCAGAAGAATTAGTACTTCTTTAGCTATATCAGATTTGATGTCAAGTAAATGTGATGGTAAATTGTTGGGTAAGAATAGATGGAAATGAAAATCCCTGCAGATACAAAGATCTAAAGTGGAATTTTAATGCTGCACTAAAAATACAGCCCTACGGGCAATTTGTTAATACCTGCTTTACATATGACTTGGCAATAGAAGACACAGAATGAAACCTCCGCTTTGAAAATGCAGAATTTACAAACTCTTCTGTTATATAAATGTGTTTGCAACCTTATGTCTTGATCTCATGTAAACAGAAATGGGAAAATAAATACTTTTAGGCTGCCTTAGTTGCTTGATAAGCATAAAACTCCTGGGTAATCCATTTACTTTTCCCCTGAGAAGGAAATGAATATGTCTGTCAGGCAGCTGGGTTCAATTCTTTTTTTTTTTTTTTTTTTTTTTTTTTTTAGGATAAAGGTTTGTTTCTGGTGCCAATCAGCAACAACTGAAGTGTTTCTCCCCTTCAGGGATCACAGAACCATTTTTATCCAATTATGCTTAGGGGCTTCCCCATCTCCCGCATGCCATTACTTTCTTCATTTTTACAAGATCTTGAACTCTAGTCACAGGCAACAAACACCCCAGGGGGAGAGGGGTGTAAGGGAAAAAGCTGATACCAATACAACAGCTAAAGGAAACATACCTCAAAGCACAGCTAGCACTAAAAGGTGCATGTGTTGCAGATTTTGATGTAAGCAGTTCTGTATTTTTTTTCACTAGGAGTGGGGGTATTCACCGGTGTACTCTGTGATTTGGCAGAAGTTGAACACGGCAATAAAGCAGATTTCTTCCCATGAGTTTCCCAAGCTCCCACAGAAAAAAAGAAATCCAGGTGAGACAAGACTGAAATAATAAGTAATAGATCAGGATCTGTTCTAACTAAGTGATAACAGATAATAATGGACAGAATCAAGTTGTGGAAGCAAAGCCAGCTCCTCCCCCAGCACATACAGGCTTGACAGATTGTTAGGTCAGTGGGACTCTTCAGTCCCACTGTCACTTGCCTGCACTTACGCAAGACATTTCCCTGAACTGCTAAATTCCTCTGTCATCCCCATAGTACACCCAGGTATGAAAATTTCCCTTCATCATATGGGTAGAGGTCATAACAGTTACTTCAGCTACTGGTGAACTCCCTCTTTGAAAAAATGGGCTCTGATACCCTTCTCTCTTGTGTAAAGCCTGGATTCAAAATGAACATGTAGTGTAAAAGACAGGGGACTAAGACCTATGTGAGGATTCACAGTAACTGAGAAATGAAAAATATACATTCATCTGGCAGACATCCTTGTGAAAATATGAGAGTAACACTTGAAAAGTAATCTCCAAGGAAAGAAATGAGCATAAGTCAGTAACTTTGTCCAGTGTTCAAACCCCAAGAATCTAGAATGCTCTTCAGGAGTCTTGCATATAAACTACACTGACACACAGCCTCCTAAAGGAATGTTTCTTGAACAACGCTGGTCATCTGTAATTCCTGGTTGTACATTGCTGAAGTTCTACTTCAGCTCTGATACAAAGAGTGAATTAAATTAATTTTCTTCTGTTTCTCCTAGTATACGACTTTGCTAGCCCATGCAATCCAAGGGATTGGAGCAAAAGAAAATGGATTTAATCAACTTTTTATGTTTGCCTATTAGGACACTTAAAATAAAAAGTGCCTATACAAATGTAAAAAAATATTTTTTTCCATTGCTTTAAAGGCAAGCAAAAACATCTCCTTTTCCATCAGGGATAGCAAAGTCAGTTATACAGGTTTCTGATTTGTAGTATCTGGCCTTCACAAGGAGGACAATTATAGACAGAAAAGGTTACTTCATGTGTGTCTGTATGATATTGCTCAGGCTGAGGACTGAATGTCTGCAACATGATGAGCACAGAACCCTGAGCAGTAAGACTTATTTCATAGGATTTCCTATAGGATTTTTTTTTCTTGCTTGCTTGGTTTCCTAGTTTGTTTAAGGAAATATATTGTTCTCCATTAAATGTGATTCATTAAGAACACAAAAGAGCCATTTATGTTACTTATTCCTTAAAATAAAACTGTTGCCAAGAAATCAGTAAAAGATCTGAAGATGTGTAAAAACATAATAATACTTCAAGTCATATATAATGACATATATAATACTGATCTTCTAGCAGTTCATAGATTCTAATTTGGGGCTAAATATACACATAACTTCAAACACATAAACACTTCTGTTGCCTTAATTAAAAGTATTCAGATGTTTAAAATATACGTATGTTTAAGTGTCCTACTTTACACTCCTGCTGTATGATTTTATTTAATAAGTGTAATAACTATATAAAGAAATTAAAAAAAAAAAATAGAGTCATGCATGTAGGTAGACATATAACAACATCAGAATGAGATACACAGATTGTATACCAGGTAGAAAACATTCCAGACCCTTCAGTTAAGAGATTTTGTCTTAGGATGCTTGAAATCAATGGGATTTAGCATTAGGATCAAGATGCAGTTTTACAGTAAGAGCATTAAAAGGCTGTGAATGCCTAAGTGACAAAAAATTCTTACCAATAAAATTTCATTTGATGTGTCATAGGATGTGAAATAGTGTGCCATGTTCAGGCAGGCAATGATACACTGCTAGAACAACCATGGCCAGAATAAGACTGAGTTGGATCAAAGCTCTGAACAGAACAGTGCTCTGTGGGGGGGTTTAAATTACCCATTTCCTGTTTCTCATTACTGAATGAGAACACCAGGTGATAGACTATATACGATTATTATCTCCTGCTCACATAGGTGACCCTGCTCTGGTAGAGGTTTGTTCAGCTCCAAAGTTTTATGACACGTAACTAAGATGGTCAGTAATAAAGTAACAAAGCAAAGTGGTTCCACTGCACTTGACAACATAAGGTGATTGAGTCAATTCAGAGGTACCTGAGTCATTTGTCTTGTGAAGAAACTGATAGATTTCATTCTGCGCAGGTGCATTTCTTGTTCCCATTTGTTTTTCATGGAAAAATGCATCTTCATTGTTTCTTGGGTCATGTATGTTTATAACTTGCAGATGCAGGAAACCAAAAATTAATAAGTGATGCAAAAGAGAATAGAAACTCAGCGAAGTGTCAAAATCCTGTTGGAACAGCATCTTATTTTGTTCAATGCAGCAGCAAGTCTGAAGGATTTCAGGCTGAGGAAGGCAAGAAGAGTACTGTTCTTATTTGTTGTGGAAAATATATATATGATATAAATAAGCAGGTGAAAAAGTCCACCCGAGGGTACTAAGAAAACTGGTGGAGGAGCTGGACAAGCCTCTTTCCATCATTTGTCAGCAGTCCTGGCTATCAGGGGAGGTCCCAGTTGACTGGTGGTTAGGAAATGTGACACTCATCTACAAGAATGGCAGGAGGGTAGACCTGGGAAACTATAGGCCTGTCAGTTTGACATCAGTGCCAGGGAAACTCGTGGAACAGATTGTCTTGAGTCTCATTATGTGGCACTTGCAGGGCAACCAGGTGATCAGGCCCAGTCAGCATGGGATTATGAAAGGCAGGTCCTGCTTGATGAACCTGATCTCCTTCCATGACAAAGTGACCTGCTTGGTGGATGAGGGAAAGGCTGTGGATGTGGTCTACCTTGACTTCAGTAAGGCCTTTGACACGGTTTCCCACAACATTCTCCTCAAGAAACTGGCTGCTCTTGGCTTGGACTGGCATACGCTTCTTTGGGTTAGAAACTGACTAGATAGCTGAGCCCAAAGAGTCGTGGTGGATGGAATTAAATCCAGCTGGAGGCCAGTCACTAGTGGAGTCCTCCAGGGCTCAGTACTGGGGCCAGTCCTCTTTAATATCTTTATCGATGGTCTGCATGAGACTGAGTACACCCACAGTAAGTTTGTAGACGACACCAAGTTAGGCGTGTGTCAATCTGTTAGAGGGTAGGAAGGCTCTGTGGGAGGATCTGGATAGGCTGCACCGATGGGCTGAGGCCTACTGTATGAAGTTTAACAAGGCCATGTGCTGGGTCCTGCACCGGGAGCACAACAACCCCAAGCAGCTCTACAGGCTGGGAGAGGAGAGGTTGGAAAGCTGCCTGACAGAGAAGGACTTGGGAGTGTTGGTTGATAGTTGGCTGAATATGAGCCAGCAGTGTATTCAGGTGGCCAAGAAGGCCAACAGCATCCTGGCTTGCATAAGAAGCAGTGTGGCCAGCTGGTCTAGGGAAGTGATTGTCCCCCTGTACTTGGCACTGGTGAGGCTGCACCTCGAGTACTGTGTTCAGTTTTGGGTCCCTCAGTATAAGAAGGACATGGAGGTGCTCGAGCGAGTCCAGGGAAAGGCAACAAAGCTGGTGAAGGGTCTGGAGAACAAGTCTTATGAGGAGCAGCTTAGGGAGCTGGGTTTGCTCAGCCTGGAGAATATGAGGCTCAGGGGTGACTTTATTGATCTCTGTATGTACATTAAAGGAGGCTGTAAGTGGGGATTGGTCTATTCTCCCATGTGCCTGGTGACAGGATGAGGAAGAATGGGCTACAGTTGTGCCAGGGGACATTTAGGTTGGATATTGGGAAGAACTTCTTTATTGAGAGGGTTGTGAGGCATTGGAACAGGCTGCCCAGGTAAGTGGTTGAGTCACCATTCCTGAGGGTCTTTTAAAGATGTTTAAATGTAGAGCTTAGTGATATGGTTTAGTGGAGGACTTTTAGTTCAGAGGTTGGACTGGATGATCTTGGAGGTCTCTTCCAACCTGGACAATTCTGTGATTGTCCTACTTTTGCTGATGGCAAGATTGAAAAGATTACAAAGGAATTGGTAAAATGACAGAAGAAAGGAATCATGGTTGGCATTGTGCCATCTAATAGCTGCTTGTTTATCAGCCTAATAATTCCTGTAGTTTCAGAGTTTATGTTAAAATTGCTAATTCTAGGGTCTTCATCCCGTACTTCTCAATGATATATAATAACCTACTTAGCCATGACAGCTGAGGGGCAACATACAGACTGGAGCTCATTCAAAGGTTGTTAGCATTACGGTTTAGACTTATGAGCTCGATTTTAATTTCATAAGATCATCATTTTTGTTATTGATTTAAAGACGATTACACAGATGAAGTAACCAGGTCTCTTTTCCCTATTAAGTGATTTCTTAATATTTATTTGAGCAAGCCTGCAAAATTAATTTGCAACATGTAAGACTCTTGTGCAAGAGAGAAACTGATATTGGACCGATAAAAAGAAAGCAATGGAAAGAAACAAAGCAGATTTCCTAGAATAAATAAATAAATAAATAATTTTAATCAAAATGAGAATTAAATGTGAGCTTTAATATTGAAACAAAAATTTCTGTGCTCTAAATTATATGCTAAAATTGAGACACTATTAGCTTATCAATTTTTGTGCGAACTGTAATTGGTGTGCAGAACTATTCAGTTCTGCTGTCATCCACTAATTTGCTATTGAGACACTTGAAAAATGATGCTCCTAATACATCCCATAGCTCTACATTTATTGTGTATGACCTAATACTGAACTTTTCAGTATCCTACCTGCAAAGAGAACAGAGGAATATAAGTCTTGTTTTAGGTCAAAGGGCAAAAGTCAAGGACATTTTGGCAGTAGATCTTGTCAATTAATAGAAAAGTTACATTTCTTTGTTATAACTATTATTTAAGAAAATCTTTTTGATTTTATCCTGTTTATTGGTCCCTCTTTCCCATTACTTCACTACAGTTCATCTTTTTCTATGTTGTGCAATTTTGTTGGATCACATGTACAACAGAAAAATAAAGCATAGTTTACATGAAAACAAAAACAAAACAAAACAAAACAAAAAATAGGAAAGAGAGAATGAGAGGATTGCAATTCTACTTCACTAATCTTGTTTATAGTGTCTTCAACCAAAAATGTAATTTACATATCTAAAGAGCCTGTTCAGTCATATGAAAGACTGGAGTGAGAGAGCAACTCTAAATGCATTTGGTGCTTGGGATAAATAAAATAAATACGAGGTTAGTAGCATCAACTTTACCCTTCCCATTCTATTCCTCTGCACCGTTTTCAAGCCACTCTCCCCCAAGCCTGTAGTGGTGCATGGGGTTGTTGTGGCCAAAGTGCAGGAGCTGGCATTTAGCCATGTTGAACCTTATCCCATTGCCCTCTGCCCATTGACCCATCCTCTCCAGGTCCCTCTGCAGGACCTTCCTACCTTCCCACTTTACTGAGGGTGCACTCAATTCCCTCAGCCAAGTCATCAGTAAAAATATTAAAGAAGATGGACCTCAACACCAGCCCCTGGGGAACACCACTGGTGACTGGTCGACAGCTGGGTTTCACTCCATTCACATCCAAACTCTGGGACCAGCCAGCCAGCCAGTTTTTAACCCAGTAAAGTGTGTATCTGTCCAAGTCATGGATGGATAGCTTCTCCAGGGGAATACTATGGGAGATACGTCAAAGAGTTTTAGTGAAGTCTGGGTAGACTATGTTACCAGGCTTTCCTTTATCCACCCGGTGGGTCACCCAGCTGAGTCAAGAAGCTATCTTCCACACAATATAGAGAGCCAGGCCACTGACCCTCCTTAGTTGCCTGTCCCTTCTGAAGGACTTGTAGACATTCATTGTAGCACTCCAGTCATAGGAGTGGTCCTGCCATGTTTCAGTTATGACAATTAGGTCATAGTTTGTCTGCTGCACATTGGCTTCCAGCTCATTCTGTTTGTTGTGCATGCTGTGTGCATTGGTGTAGATACATGTCAGTTGCACTACTGCTCTCACCCCCAACCCTGGGACTGCTCCCCCAGGCTCATGTCTATAAAGCCTCATTTCCCCTCCTCCCCTTTCATACTTAGTTTACAGCTCTCTTGATGAGTGTTGCCAGCTCCCACACTAGAATCCATTTCCCTTTTGGGACAGGTGGGACGCACACGACAGCCACCAGGCCAGGTGTTGAGTAAACCTCCCCATGATCAAAAACAAACAAACAAACAAAATTCCTGCAATGGCACCAGCCTCTCAGCCATGTATTAATCATCTGTGCCTTTCAGGACTGCTCAGTATTCCTCCCTATGACTGAAGGGATAGAAGAAAACATCACCTGTACACCCACTCCATCCACTAACTGCCCCAGTCCCCTGAAGACCCTTTTGATAATCTTCAGGCTTCTCTCAGTAATTTCATCACTACCAGCCTGAATTATGACTAATGGGTAATAATTAGAGGGGTGAACAAGCTCAGGAAGTTTCCTGGTAATGTCTCTGACCTTGGACCTAGGTAGGCAGCAGACTTCCCAACAGGTAGGGTCTGGCCAACATACAGGGACCTCTGTTTCCCTCACAAGGGAGTCACCTACAACCACTACCCTCATTTCCTTCTCGGTGGAAGAAGTCTTAAGACATATAGTTGACTTCTTTGCCCTAGACAGCCTCTTGTGTGGACTTTCCCTCACATCCTTACCACCCTGTCCCTCAAGTTCCAGGGCCTCAAACCTATTGTGTAAAGGCACCTCGGGAGGGAAGGACAGTAGAGAAGCACCTGCAATGCTGAGCAGGGACCTGTTTCCATTCCTCTCCATTTCTTAAATCCCCTCTCTCAGCCTGACCGTGACAGGTCAGGGGGTCCATTGCTATTTGGGGTGTATTGCCCCTGCATCTTTCTTTCAGACGTGGCAGGGAGTGACTCCACCAGTCAGTCCTGCTCATATCCCCTGATAGTTCTAAATTTCTCCACCTCCTCCTTGAGCTCTGCCAGCAGGCTGATCAGATCTTCCACCTGTTCACACCTCACACAGGCAGTATCTCTGTCACCATCCATTGACAGCAACAGGTTCAAGCACGACCTGCAGCCAGAGACCTGAGCAGCCACATCTTTGGGCAGGCACTAGGTCTGGGGTACTACAGTCTTTCTGGCAAGCGTATTAGCAAATGTTTTAGCACTTGCCGCCTTGTGGTGATCATGGCTGGGTTTGCTGTCTTGGACGTAGCCAGTAGGTGAGCTAGTCTTTGGAGTGGGGAGGGATCCTCTGCCCTCCCTGCTTGCCCTGACCGTGTGAACAGTCAGGGTGAGCAGAGAAACACAAAGAATAGTCAAACTGAATTAAAAACAAACAAGCAAACAAACAACCACCACCACCACCAACAAAAAAAATACATGACCAATCCAACCACAACTTGTGGAAAGAAGGGATTGATACAGAAAAGTCATAACACACCTCTTATTTTCTTCTTGAATTTAACTACACTGAATTTAGGGACTTCTTATTGGCAACAACAGATGAATCCAACAGCTTCTCAGAATCTACAAAGGCCTTTCTAATTTATCCATTCCTTTCAAAACTATGAGACTTACCTTAGATTTAATAGAAACAAGACAAAGATATTAGTTTCAATTATAAGCTTCTCTCTAGATATTGTTTTCTAGAACCAAATCCCTATTGGATTCTCAGCTGTAAACAAAAGAACAAAATACTGGCAGAGCCTAAAAGAGTTCTGCAACCTCCTACTAGGAAGCCTTCTTGTGTGATGACTCACTTGCATGATCTGTTCAGAGATGCATACAAACAAAATACATTGTTGGCTTTTTTGGCCTCTGTCTCTCTTATTATTTATTTTTATTTTTATTTTTATTTTTATTATTTTTATTTTTAATTTTTATTTATTATTATTATTATTATTATTATTATTATTATTATTATTATTATTATTATTATTATTATTATTATTATTATTATTATTATTATTCCTTTCCTGTTTTAACTAACAAGAAGCATCTTATGTGATAGTGTTGAGAGACAAAAGTGTAGCACTTCTGTGAGTACTGAAGAAAAAGTTGGTGGTACTTACTGAAAAACAATACAGCTTGGGCCCCCATACTCAGTGAATGTTGGTAACAGAGGCCACATCAAACAGATAAATCTGCATTAGTGTTTTTAAATCTGTCCACGGGAATATGCTCATCTGGAACAATGATTGCAGAGATAAAATCAGATGAATGTTATTTTCAGAATGAAATTACTGAACCAAGAAAACATCTCTGAAAAAAAAAGGGTAATTTTTGGTTTTGTTGTTGTTGTTGTTGTTTTTGTTTTGTTTTGTTTTGTTTCGCTTTTTTTACAAATACAGGATTGTTGAAAATGGAAAGAGGTTCAACAGTGTGGATGCTATACATCTAAGTTTTCAAAATGTAGTTTTCTAAAACAGGAGTTTTTCAAATAAAGGAATATTATTTTCTGTATACAATCATATAAATTGTTAATATCAATTAGGTTAATTAGTTACATAAGGATGTTAATTATTTCTTCTTTATATTATCTGATCTGAGTTTAGTTCTAATATTTAGAAAGAAATTTCAGGGAATTTTATAGGTCTTGAAGTTTTATTGTGGTAGGTTTTTTAATAAGAATAACAGCCTTTTTCAAAACAATATATAAATCATGGTTAAGGAAAAAAAAAAAAAAGTATGCATTTACTTAGGGTATATGATTATTTTAATTATACAAACAACAAGAACATTGTATTCTCCTTTTTTCTATATAATCTTTTATTAATAGCAACCTGTCACTGCCTCAGGATCCTCATACTGTTAAAATTAATTGTTGGGTAACTCAAGATAAATATACCTCCCCCCAAAAAAAAAAAAAAAAATCAATCAAGTAAATTTAAAGAAATTTAATTTGAATTTAAATAATTTAATCAAGTAAATCTGTCAGTTTTCCTACACTGAAAATTGATGACATCATATATCCTTGCCACTATTTATTGAGATATTAATTAAGATATGCAGAGTGACAGAGGTTATAAAATGGACATAGTAACCAGATTGTTTCTTTGAAGATGAGATTTGCCTGAAAATATCCACTGTTACTTGAATTGGACCACAAGAAACTGTTTCACCTCCTGCTCTCCCAACATGTAACAGACAATTATATGTGCTAGTAATCCATTGAATTATTTTTTTTTCTAATTTTGCCAAGCATATTTCTTTATCATTAAAGATATGTCCCATCACAACAAAGCAATGAAGTTCCAAAGTCTGTCCAAAAAATAAGTTGTCAATTTTTTTATTTTCCAGATTGTTATTTTAGACATATATATCATTCAAAAAAGATAACAAATTATTTTATTTGTCTTTTTATTTATTTATTTACAAAATCGAAAGTTATTTCCCACAATTTTCATACAAAATACTTGATCAAAATCCATATTTGTATCCGATTTCTAGCCCTATTTCACTTTCCATTGTAATGTTGCCAGTATTCCCTTTAGCTGAAGATGGCTAATGTGATTGGCCATGAATAGAAATAGGAAGCTGACAACTCATCAAAAAAAAAAAAAAAAAAAAAATTCATTCTTTAATTTTCCCAGTTTCCTGGCTTTAGTGAGACTGGTGAAAATTCCTTGAAAAAAAAAAATGAATCAAAAAGCTGATATACTGTTGTTATCTTAGGGATCCAAGAGTTAATTTTAAGAGTTAAGAGTTAAGAGTTACAAGTTTAATAAAAATATTTTTATATTAATTTATAAAATGCTCCAGAGGCTTTCACATTCTCTGCTGTGATTTCTACCTCTAATTTGCCATTAGCCTTCAGAACAAAATTATCAAACATTAACAACTTTATGAATTCAGAAACTTAATTCTAAGCTTTCATATATGTTAGTTAAATATCAGTCTGATAATTTTGCTGAAAGTTATACCTGAAAATAGAACTAAAAAGGTTAAACCAGAATTGTATTTATGCATACAAAACAAACAAACAAACAAACAAGAAACTTCTTGAAGAATTTCATGTTCCATTAAGATGGAAATATGAAGGTATTATTTCATAATGATCCATCTTCATTAGTTCCTAGAAAGAATATAAGGGACATTCACAGTCCCAAATGCCTAAAATGGGACTATGAAACAGTAACAGTGAAACTGGTTTTCCAATAACATTTTTAAAAACAGGCATGCATGAACAAGAGCATTTGACAGAATTTACTTCCTGCACTTTGGCCACAACAACCCCATGCACCGCCACAGGCTTGGGGGAGAGTGGCTTGAAAGCAATGCAGACGAAAAGGATCTGAGGGTGCTGATTTATACTTGTCTGAACATGAGCCAGCAGTGTGCCCAGGTGGCCAAGAAGGCCAATGGCATCCTGGCTTGTATCAGGAATAGTGTTGCCAACAGGACCGGGGAGGTGATCATTTCCCTGTACTCAGCCCTGGTGAGGACGCACCTCGAGTACTTTGTTCATTTTTGGGCCTCTAATTACAAGAAGGAAATTGAGGTACTGGAGCATGCCCAGAGTAGTGTTATGAAGCTGGTGAAGGTCTGGAAGACATGTTCTATGAGGAGCAGCTGATGAAACTGGGGTTGTTTAGTCTGGAGAGGAGAAGGTTCAGGGGAGACCTAGCTCAGAGGAAGTTGTAGGGAGTATGTACTCTTCTCACAGGTAACTAGTGAAAGGAAGAAAAAGAATGGGCTCACGTTGCACCAGGGGAAGTTTAGGTTAGAAATTAGGAGACATTTCTTCTCAGAAAGAGTAGTCAGGCATTGTAACAGGTTTTCCAGGAAGGTTGTGGAGTCACCATTGTTTAAAGGGTTGTTTAAAGAGTGGTAGGATGTGGTTCTTAGGAATATGGTTTAGTGGGTGACATTGGTAGTAGGGTGATGGTTGGACCAGATGATCTTGTAGGTCTTTTCCAACATTAATGATTCTATTATTTTGTGACTCTAAGTCCTGATGAGATCTGCAGGTGCTGAGGAAACTGGTGAATGTAGTTTCTAAGCTACTATCCATTGCATTTGAGAAGATGTGGCAGTGCAGTGAAGTTCCCACTGACTAGAAGTAGGGAAACATAACCCCCAATATTAAAAAGGGTTAGAAGGAAGACCCAGGAAACTACAGACCAGTCACTCTCAACTCTATGCCTGGCACGGCACGATCATGAAGCAAATGCTTGAAGTAAAAGCAAATGAAACAATGCTGAGGCACATAGGAAACAAGGAGGTGATTGGTGACAGCCAACATAGCTTCACTAAGGACAGGTTTATCCTGACAGATCTGGTGGCCTTCTACAACAGGGTTATAGCACTTGTGGATAAGGGAAGAAAAAGTGATGTTATCTCCCTGGATTTGTGGAAAGTATTTGACATTGTTCCCTATGATATAGCTGTCTCCAAATTGGAAAGACGTGAATTTGATGGATGGACCGCTCAGTGGGTAAGAAATTGGCTGGATTGCTGCACTCAAAGAGTTGTGGTCAATGGCTGAATTGCAGTCAATGTCCATGTGAACAGTTACGAATGGTTTTCTTCAGGGGCTGGTCTTGGGACTGGCACTGTTTAACATCTGTGTTGATAACATGGACAGTGGGATTGAGTGCACCCTCAGCAAGTTTGCCAATGACACTAAGTTGTGTGGTGTGGCTGACATTTTGTAGGGAAGAGATATCATCCAGAGGGGCCTAGAGAGGTGGGCCTGTGATAACCTCATGAAGTCCAGCAAGCGACAAGGCCAAGTGCAAGGTCCCACACTTGGGGTGGGGCAATCCCAAGCACAAATTCAGGCTGGGCAGAGAATGGATTGAGAGCAGCTCTGATGTGAGGGACCTGGCAAATGAGAAGCTCAACGTGAATTGGCAATGTGTTCTTGCAGCCCAGAAAGGCAACTGTATCCTGGGCTGCATTAAAAGAATCATGGCCAGTAGGTCAAGGGAGGTGACTCTCCCCATCTACTCTGCTCTTGTGAGACCCAACCTGGAGTACGTTGTTCATCTCTGGGGCCCCCAGCACAAAGAAATACATGGACATATTAGAATGATTCTAAAGGAGGGCCACAAAGATGGTCACAGAGCTGGAGCATCTCTCCTATGAAGATAGGTTGAGAGAGTTGAGGTTGTTCAACCTGGAAAAGAGAAGGCCCTGGGGTGACCTTACAATGGCCTTACACTACATAAAGGGAGCCTGTGGGAAAGGGGGTGAGGGACTCCAGGGGTCAGTACTGGGTCCAGTGCTGTTCATCTTATTCATCAGTGACCTGGATGATGGAACAGAGTGCACCCTCACCAAGCTTGCTGATGACATGAAGCTCAGAGGAGTGGCTGATACCCTAGAGGGCTGTGCTATCATTCAGAGGAACCTAGACAGCCAGAGAGATGTGATGAGAGGAACCTCATGAAGTTCAACAAGGCAAGTGCATGGTCCTGCACCTAGGGAGGAATAACCCCAAGAACCAGTACAGGCTGGTGTCTGACCTGCTGGACCTGGGAGTCCTGGTGGACAGGAGGCTGACCATGGGTCAGTAATGTGCCCTTGTGGCCAAGAAGGCCAAAAGTATCCTGGGTTGCATTTGGAAGAGTGTTGCCAACAGGTTAAGGGAGATAATCCTCCTTCTCTAATCAAGCCTGGTGATGATGCACCTGGAGTATGTACTTCCCACTGGAGTATGGCCTTCCCAGTACAAGAGAGACATGGAACTACTGGAGTGAGTCCAGAGGAGGCTATGAAGATGATTAGAGGATTGTAACACCTGTCGTACAATGACATGTTGAAAGAACTGGGCCTGTTTAGGCTGGAAAAGAGATTCATATGATCATATTCTTACACATATATACATTATTCCTGTGAATTATGACATGAACTACTCAGCAGAAGAAGCACATGTGTATGCAGGACAAGAGCTAAAGTTTGCAATATTCAGTAACAAAGTTCATTAAATATTGTTGCATTGCTCTTGGTTATATCTTTGTGAACTGTGAAATATTTTTTATATTGCTATTTTTGTCTTGAGACCACAGCAATGATATAAATGACAGAATCACAGCATTGTAGGGGTTGGAAGGGACCTTGACAGATCATCGGGTCCAACCCCTCTGCCAAAGTAGGTTCTTTAGAGCAGGCTGCCCAGGTTGGTGTCCAGACGGGCCTTGAATATCTCCAGAGACTCCACAACCTGTCTGGATGTTGCAGCCTGTTCCAGTGTTCCATGACCCTCACCGTGAAGAAGTTCTTTCACATGTTGGTGTGGAACTTCCTGTGCTCCATCTTGTGCCCATTACCTCTTGTCCTGTCCCCACGAACCGCTGAAAAGAGGTTGGCCAAATCCCTCTGCCTCCCACACCTCAGGTATTTATACACATTGATGAGATCCCCTCTCAGTGTTCTTTTCTCTAGGCTGAACAGACCCAGGTCTCAGCCTTTCTTCATAGGGAAGATGCTTCTTCTTTCCTTCCTTCCTTCCTTCCTTCCTTCCTTCCTTCCTTCCTTCCTTCCTTCCTTCCTTCCTTCCTTCCTTCCTTCCTTCCTTCCTTCCTTCCTTCCTTCCTTCCTTCCTTCCTTCCTTCCTTCCTTCCTTCCTTCCTTCCTTCCTTCCTTCCTTCCTTCCTTCCTTCCTTCCTTCCTTCCTTCCTTTGTCCTCTTTCTGTCTTTCTTTTTCTTTCTTTCTGTCTTTCTTCCTCTTGATTGCCATGGTAATGTTTAAACAAACAAACAAACAAACAAACAAACAAACTCAATCAATTTAAATAATCCTGAGAACCTTTATCATTCTCAACATCAACTTTGCCCTGCAAATTCTTACCATTTTTATGTATATCTGTCAATTCCATGCACAATGGGAGATCTGCGTAGCTCAGCTAACCTAGTATATATGCAATTAGCTAAGACGCAGAGTGGTACTTGTGCTGAGTAGCCAATTTCCTTCTCCTGTTGTGTTAATAATCCTCACATGATTATAAAGTAGCGGGTCAAAGTAGTTCTACTTCAGTGCGTGGAGAATACCAGTTGCCTGCTTAATGTACTATTACCATGAAACAAATTCCAGAGATTTATAACCTTGTTTACTACCTTCTTATCCCACACAATAATTGAAAAGAATTCAATTCTTCATTGAAAATAAAATACACAACAGTATTACAGATTTTATTTGTAACCTTGGTAACAAACATTCCCTTTACAATAATGTCAGATACGGATTATTCTGTTTTATTTATTTATTCTGTATGAAATGATTGCTTAAGGTTTTAATAAGCCTGTAAATAAGGTGAATTTGGCATCATGTCCTCAACAAGAACTATTTTAAACTGGGGGTCTGTAGTAAAGGACGATGCCACTTATTGATAATAATGGGATTGCATAAGAGAAAACTGCAGGAACATTTATTTTATTCCGCCCCCCCTTCCTTTATTTTTTCTTTTCATCCCATACCTAATCATGCCCAAATCATTGCCGCTTGCAGTAAATAATACTGTTTCTATTGTGTGCTGCAGTGCTAAATTTTTCAGAATTTCCTGTGAAATTCTTGACACATCCATACATGGATTAAAGCAACCCAATAGGTAAAATGAACATGGATTTTGGAATTAATGATATCCCACATTTACAGTTGATTGAGCTAATTACATCTAGAGACTTATTAAAATCTTTACGCTTTTTAGAAATATTTCGGTTTTAACTAAGTGTCATTCTCCAACAGAACAGTGTTACAATGGAAACTGTTTTATGTGCTTTTATTTTTTATCTAGTCTTTAAAATGACAATCCCAAACCCTAAAAGAGACGTTTTAATGCTTTGCCATCAAGAAATTTTATCCTAAGTTTCAGCTGCTAAAGCTATCTACCTGAAGAGGTCACTTGCTGGGAAATTTAAAAATTCAAAGCAAATATTCTGGATTTTAAATGTATCTTTTATAGGTAGGGTGTTTTAAGTCAGTCTCTAGCTTCACTTGAGGGAAATTACTGAGCTCACAGTGATTCACTGGACTGTTAAGTAGCTTTCCTGAGTCCACAACAGCCAGAAACACACAAAACATTTTTTTTTCTACTTTAAATTTAGGCTATATCTTCTCTGTTGTGAAATTTCATACAAACCAATATTTAACATGACAAACATGGGAATATATTATGTGCTGATCCCTGCTCGAGTGTGGCAGCATGAGAAGATCACCTTCCAACATCAGCCATTCTGTGATTCTGTAATTTGGCAGAAATTTCAAGAAAAAAATATTTGTGTAGGCAAAACAACGTATAAAGATGTTCTGTTATAAATCCATTAGTAGTGCTGCAGAACTAAATTAATTTTAATGAGCTACTAAGTCATTACATACTAAGTTTAATGTTGTAAAAGATTAAGTTTTACCAGCCGTAAAAGTTATGATTTATAAGGAATTCCTAGTATTAACCAACACATCAAAGAGGCCTCTGGACAGAAACCTATTTCAAAAGAGATGTGAAGTCTAACAAGATAATGAGTCTGTTTGCAGGGAAAGTTTATGATTCAAATTAAGCATTTCAAAGGAATTCAGAGAGGGCAATCAAGACTTTGAAGCATCTAGTAGTAACAACTGAAGATTTCCTTTTCAAATCTATACATCAGGGTCAGGATGGACCTATGCAGATAGAACACAAGCTGTAATTTAAACACCAGTGAACAACTTATACAGGGTTAACAGAAGCCATTCATTTATTCATCCTGTAACCTTAATCCTTTGCAATCCTACATATTATTGTGAAGCACTGAAGAACTATATAATTTAGTGGATGTGCAATTAAAAATTAAATAATAATAATAATAATAATAATAATAATAATAATAATAATAATAATAATGTTTAAAAAGATAAGCTAGAGCTCAAGAGCTAAATATTCAAAACCTAACAAATCTTAGAATTGAGATAGGATATTAAAACTTCATTATTTTCCCATAGTACCCAGTGTATGTGCATATTTTGAGCTCTGAAAGACACAGTTTTTACAAATAGACACGAAGAGAACAAATTCTGTAATCAAAGATTTGGACATACATGGGTCCAAGAAGTAAAAAAAATCTTGCCTAGGTAATTTAGTGCTTCTAACAGCTGAGTACTTCTATAACCTACATGCAAGTCACTTAATAGAACTATTTCATACGCATGATCTTCACAAAAAAATGTACTGCTGGAAAACAAAAACCAGCTGCATTATATGGCTACTAGAGAGTATTACTGGAGAGTATTAGAATATTACTTCCTTATGGTACAGGACTACCTGTGCTGTCTCAGAGGATCATATACTTACTCAGCCAACATGGGTTCACGAGGGGTAGATCCAGCCTAACAAATCTGATTTCCTTTTATGATAAGATCACCCATCTAATCAATCAAAAGAAACCAGCTGATGTGATCTTTTTAGACTTCAACAAAGCTTTTGACATTGTTTCCCATAGGATCCTACTGGTCAACTTAGCAAAAGCATTATACGATGGGTGAGCAATTGGCTGATGGACAGGGCTCAAAGGGTTGTGGTAAATGGGGCCACATCTGGTTGGCGGATGGTCACTAGTTGGGTCTCTCAAGGCTCCATTTTAGGGCCAGTCCTCTTCAATGTTTTTGTAAACGATTTGGATGTAGAGCTAGAAGGTTTTCTGAGCAAATTTGCTGATGACACCAAACTTGGAGGAGTTGTGGACTCAGATAAGGGTGGAAAAGCCTTTCAGAGAGATCTGGACAGATTGGAGAGATTGGTGATCACCAGCTGCATGAAGTTTAACAAAAGCAAGTGCCAGGTCCTGCACCTGGGACGGAGCAACCTTGGCTATACATACAGACCGGGCGATGAGACACTGGAGAGCAACCCCACAAAGAAGGGCCTGGGGATTGAGGTTGAGAGAAAATTGAATATGAGCCGGCAGTGTGCACTGGCAGCCAGGAAAGCCAACCGTATCCTGAAGTGCATCAAGCACGGCATTGCTAGTTGGTTGAAGATTAGGTGGTTGTCCCACTCTACTCTGCGCTTGTGCAGCCTCACCTCAAGTACTGTGTGCAGTTCTGGACACCATAGTACAAAAAGGACATTAAGCTGTTGGAGAGTGTCCAGAAGAGAGTGATGAAGATGATGAAGGGCCTAGAGGGGAAGATGTATGAGGAGCGGTTGAGGTTACTTGGACTATTCGGCCTGGAGAAGAGGAGGCTGAGGGGAGACCCCATTGCAGTCTAAAGCTTCCTCACGAGGGGGAGTGGAGGGGCAGGCACTGACATATTCTCCTAAATCACCAGTGACAGGACCTGCAGGAACAATGTCAAGCTGAGACAGGGGAGGTTTAGGCTGGACATCAGGAAGAGGTTCTTCACCAAGAGGGTGGTCACACACTGGAACAGGTTCTCCAGTGAAGTAGTCACTGCTCCAGGCTTGTCGGAGTTTAAGAAGTGATTGGACTGTGCACTTAGTCACATTGTCTAAACATTTGGGGAGACCTGTGCGGAGCCAGGAGTTGGACTTGATGATCCTTATGGGTACCTTCCAATTCAGGATAATCTACAATTCTATGATTCTATGATTCAGTCACTCACCCACCTTCACACACACCCATTCCCTTCTCTCAGCAATGAAAGACTACTCTTATATTGTGAAATATTCTTGAGGGATGAGGTAGTAGTGCATGGGAGCCACTTGACGAACATGAGGATCTTTCTTTACAGACACATAATTTCACCTGCTCTCAGTGCATCACATGGTGCTAGGTTTGGCTAGCCTAAAAGTTGGCTTACACTTAGCTTGTCTTATGTATCTGTGTTTTAATAATGTTTGTTTTGTTTTGTTTTTGAATTTTTAATTTTCTTCAAAGAATTCTCATATTTTCTAAATCTGACTAAGTTCATCAAGAACAGGAGCAGAAGGTGAAAAAGATGTATTTTGACTGATGTGAAGGCATTAATACATTTTAAAATAATTTTCTTGAATGTTTTAAATCACATATCTGTATTAAGCTGCTTTAGAAATAGTGGCAGTATTCAAACATTACTGGCATAACTGTAATTGTTACCATTGACAAAAAATACGTATCTGCTTTTGCTATAAAGATTTTTCATAGGTCATTGCATTTGGATAAAGAACAAAATCATGGAGCAAGGAACTTCACAACAGACCTCTTGTTGAGTTAGTTAAATTAACTGTCATAAAATTGTTTGGTTGAAAAGAATCTGATACAGTAAAATTAAAAAAAAAAAATGTTCTATATTTGTATTTGTGCACCAAAGGACAGCTCATTTAGCAAAAGAAAAAAAAAAAAAAAAGTTAAAATAAAATTCTTTAATTCCTTTATTTAATCCCTGTTGCAACAAGTAATTCAGACATCTGATAGAAGAAGATATATGCCAGATAATCAAAAGAAAAAGAGATCAATTTACACTTTCAGCCTTGTAACTGAACATTCTCTCTGACTGTGCTTGGTCATAGTCTTCTCAGTTATTAAGAGCCTTTTTTATTATTAAATATATATATATATATATCATATGTGAGGTGTGTGAACAACTACACTTAATGAAATTCTTCATTAAGAAGAAGGGTCTGTAGTCAGTATGAAAGTAAAAGTTACTTCCCCACATTTACTCCTCATTCTTCTTATTACCCCCTTATCATCAAAGGAAATGTTTTTGCTTGTTTGCTTTTGTTTGTTTGCTTTTTTTTTTTTTTTTTTTTTTTTCCAATTTGGATTTCAACAATCCTTTCTCATAGATCAGTCAGAAGAATAACTAGTAGTAAATATCATGAAAGAGTATATAGACACTACGGACATTCAGTAATACTTCTCTGATTACGCATTTACAGCTTCTAGAACTCTGTCACAACTGTACAAGTAGTACTGCAGAGTAGTACTTACTTGTCTGAGAAGACAAGTACCAGGTTAGGAAACCTAAAAAGCCTGTTAGAATTAAATTTGGCCAGGGACGCCAAGGAAAACAAGAAACGCTACTATAGGTACATCAGCGGTAAAAAGGAAGACTAAGGAAACCGTGGGCTCTCTCTGGAAGGAAACGGGAGTCCTGGTCAACTGGAATATCAAAAAAGCTGAGGTACTCAATGACTTTTTTGTCTCAGTCTTTACCAACAATTGCTCTAGCCATATAGCCTAAGCCTGAGAAGACAAAGGCATGGACTGAGAAAAAGAAAAACTGCCCACTGTAGAAGATCAGGCTCTAGGCCAGCTAAGGAACCTAAAGGTACACAAGTCCATGGGACCTGATGAGATAAATAAATTGATGAGATCCCCTCTGAGTCTTCTCATCTCTAGGTCAAAATGTTCCAGCTCTCTCAACTTTTCTTCATGTGAAATTGTCTAAAATAACTATAATGAATGACAAAACTATGTTACATTGAAAAGACATAATGAATATGTTAATAAAAGCAATATCAATTAGCTAAAGATAGAGCATTTTCAAAGTGTTACAATACACATAATTGAACACTATGTGCAGTATAGGTCAAATGTTTTTAGATTCTGGTAATTACTATATCAGAATTGTTAAAGCATGCCCTTTTAATAGGTCTATCATATACATTCCAAGCTCTCTGCAAATACTACTGCTGTCTTTATGCTTTGCCATCTCTCCTCTGAATTGAACTCTTGCAACAGCCTATGAGCGTAGTGTGGAAAGAGAGATGTAGAGTAACCAGGAATTCTGGTTAAGAGAGGAAAATGAGAGGCTTATGCATCTAAAGTCTGTCTATAAATAAATAAATAAATAAATAAACTCACATGCACTAGATTAAGTGTCCAGCTATTCCAAAAATAAACTATTCTTCAGATACGTAGCAGCAATAGCTTAAACTTTTGAATAATTTTGTGAAGTTTCAAGACATTTCTGTGTAGGAATATATTGTCTACATATGTTATAAAACTACTGGGTGATTTTAAGGTACAAGCAGAAGGAGAATCTGATTGGAAGAATTCACTTTTGGATGAAAAAGAACCCATACAAAATTTTTATAACAGTGGCCTATGATAAATTATAACTTAGAAAATTTATGTCACAGGTAAATTAATTAATTTCCTGTCGTTATTTAAAATAAACTGAAGTCATTAAGCCCAAAGGACAAATCTCTTGACCACTCAGTTAATTTAATTTCCCTGCATGAGATCTTGTAGCAGGATAAATATGTAACCTATATCACATGGACCACAGTCTAAAGAACCCAGAGCAACAGTTCCTGAAATTGGTTCATTGTACACTTCAAAAGAAATTATATAATCTGAGAGCTGATTTTTTTTTTCCTGTTTACTAAGAGGAAAGACCTAACCTGTATAACATGCCAAGATATTATGAACATTTATAATTTCAGTCAATTTGAGTAATTAATTCAATGTAATTTTTCATGATTTTCCATTCTCTTTTTTTTCCTATCCAGAAGGTCAAAATGGTCTAAGCTGTTAAAAAGAATGAGACATTAAATAAAAAAAAAATTAGACTTCTTTAGATACTTCATTTCTCAGAAATGTTGATGAGCTGAAGTCTCATTACAGCAAACAAATCTGTCAGAGGTCAGTATTTGAACCACAGTACACTTGGATTTTTAATGGGTATTTTTTTAACTATTTGCAATAAGTTAACTTGGATATGTTGTAAACATTTTTAATAAAAAAATAAAATCATATAGCACATACAGATTCACATTCAGAAATTTAATTATTATTACAGTTTGTCTAAAATAAGCTAATCTATTGTTCTTCAAAAAAAATCTAAAATTCATGCTCTGAATGAGAAAAATATATCTAAATAATACTTTTAAAACAAAGTGTAAATTCAAAATATAATTCCTTTAACTAAGTATTGATTAAGGAGTGAATAATATCTGATTTGTTTTGCTACTAGATATTATGAAGAATTTTAATAAGGATGCCATTTACAAAATGGAACAGGTAATATATATTCCTAACCAGTTTATTCCTTTTTTTCTTTTTTTTTTTTTTTTTACTTAGCTACCTATGACTTTAAAATGCTCCCGCCACTTTTTTTTTTTTTTTTTTTTTTTTTTTATTGTTGTTGTTTTGGTTTGGTTTGGTTTGGTTTTGAAGTAAATGAAACATAGTTCTAGCTAAGAATTCTGAGCAGAGTAAGGGAAAGGTATTAGTGCTGTTCCTACCTGCTTTTCCTGTCTTATTTGAAGTCTCAAAACATAAAATGTATTGAAGATAATTTTTTGGCTTGCGAGGCATCTCTTGGTATAAATTTAACTTAAATGTGTGCTTTTAGATGTATGTCCATTACAATCACCAAACTAGAGAAAGCAAACCAAGAATTTTGAAACAAAACATAACATTAGACTATATATAACCTTTTTTGTTTGTATGTTGTTTTCTTGTCACTTTTAACCTAGGGCTAATTTTACTTATTTATTTATTCATTCATTCATTTATTCATTCATTCATCCATTCATTCATTCATTCATTCATTCATTCATTCATTCATATTTTTTTTATAGTCCTTAGTTACAGAAATTAAACTTTCTTTTTTTTTCTGGATTTACTCAAGTTAATTGAATGAAAACTCTCATTCATATGTTTATTCAGTCTTAATGAATTATATTATTCCGTCTTTTCTAATGAACACTAAATTTCAACACTAAACAGAGAATATGAAAGCCATGTCCTGGGTCAGAACTCTATCTGAGGAGGTTGCTCTGGGATTTGATATATTCCCCCATCATTAAGGAATCTGCTCAAATTGTTTGCTAGTTCTTACAATCACAAACTGTTTTGCAGGAGATTATGGGAATCTCCTGATTCCCATATGGGAAAACATTGAATGAGCTGTTATTTTATATTAATTGCCATGTTTTTGATGGTTTTGTTTATTTGTTTGCTTGTTTATTTATTCCTAATAGGGGGAACAAAAAATTACTAAGCTTAGTGAAGAGAGATGCTTGTTATGTTTACCAAACCACTAGTCAAAATGCAAATTTGCCCAACCCCAGAAATCTCCTAAACCACAAGAAGCTGAATAATCCATTCGTGAAAGAGGAGAGAAGATGCTTACATTTTTAATGTTAAGCTGAAAAACCTTCTCCTTCACCACACAGAACAAGTCCTTCACCAGTAAGAACAAGACTGCAAAAACTTAATTAACTTAACTTAATTTTTAGCTTTAAAGTGAAGGATATCCACCCACCCAAAAGAAAAAAATAATAATAAAAAAAAAAAATCATGTAACATGTATGCAGAAACCTTGCTTTCCAATCACATTCAAATCAATCCCCATTTAAAACCTTAACACTTATGACCTTATGACTCTCCACCTATTTGAATATGAATATATGGGGTTTGTAACGATGTTGTGAAGTTAGACACCGATATTGCTGAGATAACCGGAACCCAGAATGTACAAATTGGGACTATCATAAACCTACAACAAGATATAAATTATGTTTTGTTTTCTACCATTTGGCTAAGTCATTTAACCAATAATGTTTTTCTCCTGCAGCATCTAGGACTACTACAAAATTGGCCATATTGTGTTTATGTGGCAAAGTTTTGTCAGTGGAGAGATGGGACAAGCTGTAGAGGTGGACTTTGTGTGAAGAGTCCAGAAGCTGCCCCTGGTTAGATAAGAGTCAGTTCCAGCTGGCTCCCAAAGGGTCTCACTGCTGGCCAAAGTGTACCCAATGAGTGATGCTGATTGTACCTTCATGAAGGCAGATTTAAGAAGGGGAAAGCTGTGCAATAGCAGCTGGGAGAAAGGAGTGAGAAAATGCAGAGAAAAACAATCATTTAAACACCAAGGTCCCTGAAGAAGGGTGGACAGAAGATGTTCCAGGCATTGGAGCAGAACTTCCTCTGTGTGCTGGGTCTGGCTGGGATGGAGTTAACTTTCCCTTCAGCAGCCCTGTACTGTGCTCTGCACTTGTAGCTAAAACAGCACTGGTGTCACACCAGTGTTTTGCCTATTGCTACACAATACGGACACCACATCAAGACTCCCTCCAAGCCCCCAAGAGGCAGCAGGCTGGGGGTGGGCAAGTGATGGGGAGAGGACACCACTAGAGCAGATGACCTAAATTGACCAAAGGGATATTCCATGCCATATGATGTCACACTCAGCAATAAAAGATAGGAAAGGGGAAGGAGAGAGGGGGGTTTTCATTATGGATGCATCTGTCCTCCGGAACAACTGCTGAGACCCTGCATCCCAGGGCATGGCCGAACATCACTCATAATGGGAAGTAGAGTGTAACTGCTTTTCTTACTCTGTGCTTCTGTGTGTGCTGCCTTTTTTTTTTTTTTTTTTTTTTTTTTTTCTCCCTCTTCCTTTTCCCTTCAATTAAATCATACTTAGCTCAAACCTTGAGCCCTTTGTGTCATATTTTCTCCCCCTTCCCCTTTGAGGAGGGGGAGTGAGAGAGCGGCCATGGTGGAACTTGGCTGCCCACCCAAGTAAAACTACCACACCCTGTAGCCTGTTAGGAGGGCAATGGTGGAGCAGGCTGACATCCTGCAATCAATGGAGGACCATGTTGGACAAGATATCCATGCTGCAGCCCACGGGAAGCCCATGGTGGAGCTGGCTTCTGGCAGGATCATCAGGCTGTAGAGATGAGCCCAGAGAGGAGCAAGATGTCTGGTGGGAGCTGCTGCCTTTGTGTTCCCTTGAACCAGAATGAACTGAAGCAGTTCATTCCTGAAAGATGGACCCCATGGTATATACCCCATGGACCCCCTTCCTCTACTGGAGCAGTTCTTGAGGAACTATAATCTCTGAGAAGTCTATATAGGATTAGTTCAGGAAGGACAGCATCTGGTGGGAGAGATCCCACACTGGAACAGGGGAAGTGAGTGAGAAAGAATGAACAATGATGAGCATTATGGACCGAATGAAGCACTCATTCTCCATTCCCCTGTGCTTTTAGTTTTCCCTGCTCTAGTGTGTTACTAATTGGCAATTAAATAAATTAAATACATTAATCTTTCCCATTTTTGTTTTGTTTTGTTTTTGTTTTTGTTTTGTTTCAGTGCTGGCAACTGTTGTGTGATCTCCCTGTGGATCTTGAACCACGAGTTGTTTCATCATATTGTCTCCTTTTCCTGTTGAGGAGGGAGAGTGAGAGAACAGCTATATGGGCACTTGCCAGTTAGCCATGGTCAACTCACTGTGGTGACATCTCTGTAATCTTTATGTTCATCATTCAGACCCTCTGTCTTGTCCATTTTGAAAACCAATGCGCCTTACAGGGAAAAATTCTAACAACTATGGCTCCCTATTCACAGGTCAGAAGTAAAATTTAGATTGTCTGTTCCTCTATTTTATTATATAGTGACAGAGAATAGAAAGACACTGTCGTATGTATCTCTGTGTGCAGTTGTGAGGTAAATTTAGCTGAAGCTGTGAAACACAGACATAGTTCTCCCTGCTGTGCACTGTTCAAGAAACAGATTCTTTACAATATAATACTGGATATCTCCTTCAGATATGAACAAGTTCACCTGAATGTATCTGAATGTATAAACTTTTTTTTTTTTTTTTTTTTTGTGCAGGTGTATGTATATGTGTGGATGAATGAAGATTGTCTATCACTAAAAATGAAAATGAGAGAGGAAAGGATGCTCAAATATATAAAATCAGAACTAAATCAGAAACCATTTACTAAGTCATTAAGTTGAATGCCTTTTTTTTTTTTTTCCTCTGACTTAGTATGAAAATGCCACTGGCCCAGACTAATAAATCACTATAAATAAGTAATTACATAAAAAAGCACAAACTTGAAAAAATGTTACAACAAAAGGTTTTTGTGTGACTTCAAAATCTTTGACAAGCTACTGTTCTGTTAACATTCAAACCATTCATATTTTTAGTCATTTGTAATCTTTTTTGGGTACATGTAAATACATCTTGTTGAATTTTATGTGAACTTAAAAATCAAAGATTTTTGAAGAAATTGTCTATAATATTGAAGTCATTAGAGTTATTCATATACAGGAAGTGAAGCACTTGCTTGAAGTAGGGTGAAGAAGGCATCAATATATTTACTGCAGAATTCCAAATTTTGAATTAAAGATGGTCAGTGTCATAAAATGTCAAATGGAAAATTTCAATAATAAATTAAAAAGAATAAAAGTAGGAATATTTTTTGGACAGCTTTTTATAATGTGTTCATTTGTGCATAACTCCCCCACCTCCACCTCCAACCCTCTCTATTTTATGGTGTTCCTTCAAGTTTATCTTCAGAAAAGCTATTAATGAATTTTGGCAGAGTTTCTTCAGTCAGTTTTCTGAAATAGTTGAGAGACTAGTAGTGACATAAATAAGCACTTGAGTTGAAAATGGGGTTTTGGTTCTTTTTACCAGCTGTACTAATAAATCAATTTGATGGTATGGATCACCCTGATGCTTTCTTTCCTCTAATGCTGCTAACTTCGAAGGGCTGGTTTCAACCATTGGACTTTCATTTGCAATACTGACCAGCTGTCTGGAAAGCCAGATGTTCAAACAGAGAAATAAACAGATGACAAAAATGAGATAAAAACTTTACAAAGAGTTTTATTTTTTTCCCCCATGTACATGGTCGTCCGTATGTTATAATGATCAAAGCTTGGTACATCTGAAATTCCGTGAGGCTAAAAATTTTTGTCAGTGAAATCAGCCCCAAGCAGGCATACCAACATATTTAGTGTCATTTAAATGATGATTCCATTACTTTATGTAAGACCTACACTGTTACAAAAGTAATTGCACATTGCATTTGTACATTTTCAAACAAAGGTATTTTTGAGAGTCCAAAAGACTGAGATGGATTTTGCTGTTTTCACATTTTACAATTCATATGAGTAAAATGGGCATAGTGTTATGTTCTGACCCTATTTCTATTGCATTCATTAAAAGTAAAATAAAAGTCCTCATCAGATATGATTTGTTTGAGTCTACATCATTTGTAATTTCTTTCTGAGAGGGTACACATATACATTTTACAGGAATACAGGATACAGAAAGTCTCAAGGTTTCCATATATTTTAAGGCTCAACATTTCTGTGGAAGTATTTGTTTATCATCTGATCTATATATGGTGTGGTAGAGATAGACACCTAATTTGAAAAGAATAACAAAAATTGTATGTGCTCAGTCAGGTTTACCATTGTAAATAATTCTACACAAAATGTACACTAAATCTCTCTGATACTAGTTTAAACACCTAAATGGACACTAAATCTTGTGAAACTCTCAGAATGACCTATAAGTTTACCTCCACAATAACAGTATGATGAATGTGGTGAAAATAACTTCTAGACCTTGTGCTTTTGTGGAACTAAGAAAAAGATGTAACTGGATGATAAGCAGCTGGTGTTGATACTGTCCTTCTATGACAGCTGAGAACTTTTATATGATTTATGAAGTAAATTTTTAAGAGAGATTATCAGCTTGTCCTTTAACCAAATTTTTTTAGACAAAAGCACATGCTTTGGGGTGAGTTTTGGAGTTTGGACAGAAAGCTCAGGTTTAGGTACGAGTTGCATACAGTCTATGGCAACAGAGAAGGAGATGACCCTGTTATTTCCTTAGCCCTCACTGGAAATAGACACCATTAAAAGCAAGTGAAAAGAGAAACTACTCAGAAAAAAGAAAAAAAAAAAATCATTAAAATATCATTAAAAAAATTAAAAAAAAATAGTATAAATCTAATGTAGGTGCTATGAATCACTCTAGCCAAGAACATCTCTGTTTGCAGTGGCAGATCTATAGGGGGTTACAGTAGTTTCAGGTGCTGCACAGGTATAAGCATGTGCCCATCGATATCCTCCATGACAATTCTACAACAGTTGGGCGTTAGTTAAATATATTATAGGGTAGCCATTAATACCTGAAATTAGAACACCATAGCATCATCTGTATCTAAAAAATGTGAGACTTCTGCTCAATAGATATATTTCAGTATCTGAAATCTCTTTAAGAACAGTACATGGGAAATGGATTTTCAAGATGATTGCATAAAATTTTTAAAATCATAATAAATGTTTAATAAAGATAAAGAGAACAATCTGTTCGTTAACATTTATTTGATCTCTGAGTAGTATATTTGGTATTGTCTGAATGTATTCATATGTGATCAAATATAATTATTATTTTTTCAAAAATTTTGTAACAATAAAATCATTAAAAAGGTAATAAAATTTTACAAATAAATGTGTTTTAGAATGCTGCACCATTACGATTCTAATGGTAATCAGAACCATTACCATTCTTTTAATTATACAAAAAATAAAAGAAAAAAAAACAAACAACTATCTAATTTTATTGTTACAGGTGAGTATACATGTATGTATCTATTGTACCAATGTTAAGTGCACTACATTGTTAGTCTTTCTCTCTTTAGATAAAGTTAGTAAAACTGTCCAATATGTACAATGGTGGAATCTGAGACACAGCCACAAATAAATAAATAGATAATGTTAAGAAATGGTGGGAATTTTCTGTACTAGTAAGTTCTGTGTCTTCATATTGCAAACAATAAATGTCATGTAATTCTTTTCATTAACTTATCAGTCTCCACCATGCTTTGTTTTGGAAGTCTGTTCCAGAACTTTAGTCCTCTAATGACCAGAACCCACTAATTTATTATTTAAATATAATAAAATAATAAATAAAAAGTATTAAACTATATAAGCTATGTAAAATATAGTTTTACATAAAGTATATAAAATAATTAAAAAGTAGTAAACAATAAATAAATAATAAAGTAATAAATAATAATACATTTGTTCTTGTGATAACATTAAACTTCAGATAAAAATTTTGTTTTCTATGGACTTTAGAGCAGTATGACATCCTTTCTTTTATTTTGTTTTGCAAGGCTAGATAAGCAATACTGCTAATGTTACCTAGGAAATTTACTGTACAGTCAGCTAGCATAAGACTTTATCTTAAAATAGCTACTTTACAACATTTACTATGTGATCATCTCTATTGTGCAGTAAGGGACAATTTTAAGACACCTTATTCACTCTGAAGAGCATGATAAGTTAAACTTTGAAAATGGTTCTCTCCTTAAAGACTTCCCTCTTAGTCAGAACTGAAAGTGTCTAGATTAGAAGCAGTGTAATGTGAGTAATGAAGAGTTATTAACATGATATCTTGTTATGAGTTTAATAGGGAATATGAGATAGGCCATTTTGTGTGTGTGTTGGTTGTTTTTGTTGTTATTTTTATTTGTTTGGTTTTGGTATTAAAATATGAAATAATTGTTCTAAGGCTAATTCTTAAGGAACTTACCTAGCACCATCTTTTCCAAATGAAAGAAATCCTTCCAGCAACTTATCCACCTTTGAATTGTCTATTGATCATTCTCTTCTTTAGTTTAGTTAATAATTTCCCATGTGGAAGGAGTATTTCACTGAAGTCCAGAAAGATCAATAAAGACTTAAAATGGAGCATACAAAAAGGTCAGCATATCTTAAGTAGCCAGAGAACTGAGAAAACAAACAAACAAACAAACAAACAAACAAAACAAAACACTACTGTAAAGCAAATAAGCATCCTTTAAACAAGAGAAGCCTGTTCCAAGCAAAGGAAAATCAAGAACATATACCCTGGTAATGCAAATGTTGAGTCATAATAGGAAGAGTAAAATATGATTTTGAGAATTAACTTTCTAAAGCTATGAAAACTAATAAAAAGCAGCATTTTCAAGTATCTCAGAAGCAGGAATTCTTCCACAGAGCTGATCAGACCAATATGTGATTAAGGTGTAGAGGGAATATCAAAAAATATTGATCCACAGCAGGAAAGTCAAATCAATATTTTTGTGTCAGTATCCACTACAAAAGTGCTTAGAGAAGTTTCTCAGCAGAGTCATTCTTCAGAGGGGATAAGGGATGGTTTAATACTAATTTGTCAGTAGAATAGAGTTTAGAATAAACTGGTTTAATGAACAGTAACAAATTGCAATAATGAGATGGCATTTTCATCCAAGTGTTTCAGAGTAACTAAAATCTTAGACTGATATGATATGGAACCCACCATTATCATTAATGTCTAACAACAGAACAGAAAATAGACAAAATGTGTCATCAGTTTTTAGAAAGGGGTCTGTGCATGTTTCAGAGACCTACAGACTATTTTTTCTGACCTCTGCACTGAGAAAATTATCAGTACAATTCCTGACAACAGTAAAGAATATGATTATCTGGATTATTACACAATCCTGGGTGAAAAAAAAAAAAAAAAAAAGTCACCAAGATTTTTCACAACCTAAAGCATTGTCTGAATATTAAGTATCCCAGTGTTCTCAGTAAAAGAATAAAACTTACTTGTATCACAGAATCACAGAATCACAGAATTTCTAGGTTGGAAGAGACCTCAAGATCATCGAGTCCAACCTCTAACCTAACACTAACAGTCCCCACTAAACCATATCCCTAAGCTCTACATCTAAACGTCTTTTAAAGACCTCCAGGGATGGTGACTCCACCACCTCCCTGGGCAGCCTGTTCCAGTGCCTAACAACCCTTTCAATAAAGAAGTTCTTCCTAACATCTAACCTAAAACTCCCCTGGCGCAACTTTAGCCCATTCCTCCTCGTCCTGTCACCAGGCACGTGGGAGAACAGGCCAACCCCCACCTTGCTACAGCCTCCTTTAAGGTATCTGTAAAGAGCAATAAGGTCACCCCTGAGCCTCCTCTTCTCCAGGCTGAACAAGCCCAGCTCCTTCAGCCGCTCATCGTAGGACTTGTTCTCCAGGCCCCTCACCAGCTTTGTTGCCCTTCCCTGGACCCGCTCAAGCACCTCGATGTCCTTCTTGTAGCGAGGGGTGCAAAACTGAACACAGTACTCGAGGTGCAGCCTCACCAGAGCCGAGTACAGGGGGACAATCACCTCCTTAGACCTGCTGGCCACACTGCTTCTTATGCAAGCCAGGATGCTGTTGGCCACCTGAGCACACTGCTGGCTTGTATTCAGCTGACTATCAACCAATACTCCCAGGTCCTTCTCTGCCTGGCAGCTTTCCAACCACTCCTCTCCCAGCCTGTAGCTCTGCTTGGGGTTATTGCACCCCAGGTGCAGGACCCGGCACATGGTCTTGTTGAACTTCATACAGTTGACCTCAGCCCATCGGTGCAGCCTATCCAGATCCTCCTGCAGAGCTTTCCTACCCTCGAGCAGATCGACACACACGCCTAACTTGGTGTCATCTGCAAACTTACTGAGGGTGCACTCAATCTCCTCGTCCAGATCATTGATGAAGATGTTAAAGAGGACCGGCCCCAGCACCGAGCCCTGGGGGACGCCACTAGTGACTGGCCTCCAACCGGACTTGACTCCATTTACCATGACTCTTTGGGCCCGGCTATCCAGCCAGTTTCTAACCAAACGAAGCGTGCGCCAGTCCAAGCCAAGAGCAGACAGTTTCTTGAGGAGAATGCTGTGGGAGACGGTGTCAAAAGCCTTGCTGAAGTCAAGGTAGACCACATCCACAGCCTTTCCCTCGTCCACCCAGCACGTCACTTTGTCATAGAAGGAGATCAGGTTCGTCAAGCAGGATCTGCCTTCCATAAACCCATGCTGACTGGGCCTGATCACCTGCTTGCCCTTCAAGTGCCGCATGATAACTCTCAAGAGGATCTGCTCCATGAGCTTCCCTGGTACTGAGGTCAAACTGACAGGACTGTAGTTGCCCGGGTCTGCCCTCCGGCCCTTCTTGTAGATGGGCGTCACATTTGCTAGCCGCCAGTCAGCTGGGACCTCCCCTGATAGCCAGAATTTTCTAAATTCTTAGAAAACATTTGCTACTAAAGTTGTGCTTTGTTGTATGAAGTGTGTTAATATTCAGGAAAAAGTAATTACCCTATGCCAATTCATTCAGTTAGAGAACTAACTATGGCTATAACTCAGAAGTAAGTTGCACTTCCTTGACTTCAGTCCTATTAGCCATTACTTTGTTCTTCACAATAGAGCTTCATCCATATGGAAAAACAAAGGTAAAACCCCCATGAAATTTTGTCATGACCAGATTACAGCTTTGTAGGAATGGTTCAGTGAAACAAGACACTGGGTTGTCCCAGTGTCCCAATGTCTGCTATGGGATGGCATCTCAGTATTTTTGCAGAGCGTTTCTGTGATCAATGATCAGCACATCAATGGGTAGGCAAAATATAAGAGCAGCCAGCAATTCATTCAGAACTAATAGTTTATGTCCATAACCCATGTTGTTTCATCACAACTGCCTGCTCTTCATCCTGAGAGGGAGCCATGCTGCATCAACAAGGATGCAGTTGTTATCTCCAAGGCTCAGATTCATTCATTGACACAGCACTACCAAGCAGTTCATTTGTCACAGTCTATATAGCAAAGTATTGATATGCTCTTAATCTCTTAATCTTTTCATGTTTCTTCATATATGAAATAAGACACAAAATTTCAGAAATATAGGTAAGATTAAGATGTTATTATTTGTACAGAGTAATGGCAAAAGGAAAATTCTACAGAAATGTTACCCTACTACAGTTAATTGAAGTTTTGCCACTGCTTTTATCTAGGCCAAAGCTTTTATCTAGATATATTTTATGCACTAGCACCCAAAATATATTGATTTGCATATTTTGTTCTAGTTATGTTTCTTTGTTTATCTTCATTTCTTCTGACTTCATGGAGTAAATTTTTCTTTGCCTGTTCAAAGACAGACTTTGTGTGTGTGTGCGTGTGATGTAACCATGAAAATAATACACTGTTCCCATATGTTCAGATCATGATTTTTCCACTTTGATTACTGAAAATTGGTTTAAGAGCAAGTGAGCAGAGAGGGAGCCAAACAATACTTTTTCAAGAGAGACCTGAACAGAGTTTATGCGACAATGGTTTGGTAGCAGGGGGGCTGCAGGGATAGCCTCTGTGAGCAGAGCCCAGCAGCTGCCCCATGTCAGATCAGAGCCAGATCCATCCAGCTCCAAAAGGGATCTGCTGCTAGCCATCCGTGATGCTGGTTGTACTTCTGCGAGAGAAAATTTAAGAAGGCAAACAAACCTGCTTCACAACAGCAGATGGGAGAGTGAGGAGTGAGAAATAGCCTAGATAGATACCAAAGTCAGTGTGGACGGAGGGCCAGAGGTACTCGAGGTGCTGAAGCACAAGTTTTCCTACAGCCTGTGGAGCAACCTTCCCTGGTGGAGCTGGCTGTTCCCCTGCAGCCCATGGGTCCCACGTGGAGCAGATCTCCATGAAGGAGCCCCCAGTGGAGCAGGTGGATGTGGTCTAGAGGAGGCTGAGGCCTCCTGTGGACTCCTCTCAATGGAGCACGCAGGAGCAGGGAGTCTGGGAGGATCTTTCACCCCCAAAGGACTCATATTGGAGCAGTTTGCTCCTGACAGATGGACCCCATAATATGGACCCATATTGGAGCAGTTCTTGAAGAGCTGCTGCCTGTCAGAAGCCCGTACAGCACCAGGTTGGCAAGGACGGAATCCTGTGGGAGGGATCCCATGCTGGAACGGGGCCAGAGTGTGACTATGAAGGAGCAGTGGAGATGAAGCATTAGGGACTATCCACAGTTCCCCACACTGCTCATGGGGAGGGCATAGGAGAGGGTGGGTAGGAGAAAGGTGTTTTTAGTTTGCCTGTAGTTTCTCATTACTTTAGTCTGCTAGTGTTAGGCAATAAATTATATTGATCTCCCTAATGTGAGTCTGTTTTGTAGCATGATTTTAGACAGGTGAATATATTTTTCTTAAACTATGAATTTTAACTATTCTGTGAAATTTGTGTATTCTTTCCTGTATTTCTACAATTATAAAATTAATCTTTGCATTTTCTACAGTTAACATTCTGTATGCATGCTTCCTGACTACTATCCTACACTCCTCTAAACACTGAAAAGGCAAACCACTGTAAGATGACAAGTATTTAAACCTGAGTAAAAAGAAATAAGGATTTATGCAGAGAAAACTCATTACAAACCATAATGCAGTGCAACTTCATATGTGTGTAGATATTAAAAAGAAACTATATGAAAATAAAACAGTTATGGTGATTATTTATGTGTAGTCTACAGTGTAAAATAACAATAAGATGTAAATGAGTACTGAATTTGCTGTTCCATTAATGGAATCTCAACCTAGTAGATTAAATCAGTAAAGGAATGATAGGAATATGTTTTCTGAAAAAAAAAAAAAAACAACAAAAAAAAAGTGACTTGGACAAAAGAATGATGTTTTATAATACAGATTTAGTTATTATTTATTTATTTATTTGTTTGTTTGTTTGTTTGTTTATATATATGTATGTCCATATATATACATACACATAAAGGAGATTTAACCATTTTCTCAGATTAAAAATGAACATATTTTCTGCTTCCAACCACATTTTGAGAGACAAATTCATGGCTCCTTGCACTTTTAGCAAAGGACTAATAAAATCTTATGAAAAGTAATGTATCTCAAGAAGCAATAAATGATAACAACTGATGCACAACTTTTTATTATTCAAGCCATACATAGAAAATGATCTTCTCTAATAATAAATGTACTGTTATATATGCTCCACTAACACATTAAATAATAACAGATGTAATTTTTATTTTACTGAACAAAAGTGTATTCAGTTTTGCAACACCAGGCATTTTCTTCCGTATTGTTTCACTTAACTTGATGTGAAGCTTTGACAGTCATTTCAAAGAAAATTAGGCTGCAAAAAAATGTATTTGAATCATTGTGATCATTGGATCACTTTTATAATCATCGAGTGATTCACACTTTACCACAGTTCTGGGCAAATATTTTTTAAGTATTTATTTTGAACCTATGATATGTGAACATATATTTTGTTTTTCAGTTGCCCTTGTTTTCATTTTCTTTTTAGTTAGTTTTACTAAGTCAGCTGACTTTTCAAATGCAAGTTTTGAAATTACAGCATTATCTCTAATCTGAAATCAGTCATGAAAATATTTGTCCTTTACTTCCTTAGAAATATGTTTAAATTTTTGACATTGAATTGGATACTTAGTATAATTTATACACATTAAGGGATGCACTAAATCTTTGCTTTAACAAAAGAAAAAAAAAACATGCAATCAAAAATATGTATAATACCATAATGAGAAAAGTGGCAATTACTGGCTTGTTTACTTGGATAGGCATGGTTCTCATAGAAAATAAGTAAACTTGTAAAATGTAGGAATCGTAGTAAATCATGGTCAGTAAATCAAGCAGGTTGTATATGTTCTCAGGCAAGCTGCTGTCAATTTAGTATACCTGTACAGGAAAGTGGTAAAGTTTATGAATAAGCAGCATATAATGCAAAAAGAAATTGGTAGGAAAGGATAATGTCATTCTAGGAAATGAAGTGAGATATTAAATAAAATCTCTCTCATGTGTTTAATAAAAAGGGATTGAGATTGGTTGTCCATTCCGTGATTTAAGTCTGAGTTTTTAATCTTGAAGAAGTCTCATTTTTAAGCCACGGCGTGGTTGTTGATTTTTTTTAAAGTGTAAAAACAATCTCCAAATTTAACTTTATTTGGAATACAGAGAATCAAACTCATAAAACTTTTCTTCATCTGCAGTTTTATATTCAGAAGTAACTTCAGATGTCATTGTTAGCAGGTTTACAATGATAAGTTACTGAATCTAAATGCAATTAGTGTAATAATGTTATAATTTCTGAAAAAAATAACATTATACATTCAAGTACATGCAGCAGAAATAACATCAAAAGTATGCTAGGTTAATCAGCTGATTTGGTCTATGTTCTAGCCTCAGGTAATTATACCTGCTTAAATACCTGCTTGTTGTTAATTAACACTAATATTTACTTGAAGATGTATCTGAAGTGATCTGTTTATTATTTTCACATGCAACAGAAGTTGTTATTATATACATAAAGGAACGTTGTATCTAACCTTATAGCTCTGTACTTTTATGGCTTCATATTAGAAACAGTAAAGGACGGATTAACATGTTAAAAGTAATGGAAGGAAGAGAGGAAGAGAGGAAGAGAGGAAGAGAGGAGGAGAGGAAGAGAGGAAGGGAGGAAGGGAGGAAGGGAGGAAGGGAGGAAGGGAGGAAGAGTTATGTATGGTAATATAAAGGGAAAGAAAAGCTGAAAAACACACAATGTGAGAATGAGCAGAGTAAGCTACAAAAAGAGTCTATTACATTTTTCAGTAAAACAAATAAACAAACAAAAAAGAAAAGTAATGTTTTATACAACACAGAATTAAGCAGTGGTATTTTCTCAGTTGTAAAACACCGACTTGGTTTGCGGTAGTCGAGTATGGGGCCCTAGACAATTAACAGGAAAATATCCTTTTATATTAGTTTCTTGGACTCAGGATTTGGATATGAAAGTCGCTTGTCAAAACATGTATTTAACTGAAGAATGGACCTTGAAAACTAAAATTGATGAGATATGAGATGTGATTGGGAGCAATTATTCAGAACAAACATTTTACAGGACTTTGACACTGAAAAGGGAGAGACAAGAAGGGTACTAGAATATTTAATGTGTTGTCTCCAGTATAAAGCACAGCACCCTAACACATCCAGTTAGCTCTGATATAGTTGATATGTCTCTTCAGAGCAAGGACATCTGTAATTTTGTGATACTCTACCTAAGTTAATTAGTCCTTCTGCTAGAGCTAATGAGTCTGGGCACAGTGCTACAGTGATGTAGCTCATCTTCATTTTGCTCCATGAAGTGGTAACATACCCTAATTAATAGTCCAGGAGATAGATTCAGTAAGTCTGCCTTTTTCCAGATAATTCTAAACTAACATGGTTTACACCAAAACTGGAAACTGTATGCTTTAGCCCAAGTTCTTCATGGCCATTGTGAGGAACTGTTTCTTCCCATGCCCTTCCTTGGTAAGAGCTGTCTTTAACTTTTCACTGAACAGCTATGAAAACCTCTGAGTGAAAGTCATTAAAAATATGAAATCATGTCTCAGTGTTCTTTGAACAAAAACTGTATCTCATGAAATTCTATTGTGCAACTAAGCACCACACAGCTATTCACTCACTCCTCCTGCTCCCCCCACTCACAGTGAGAAGGTGAAGAAAAGTGTGTGGGAAAAAAAAAAAAAAAAAGTCTTGGTTGAGATTAGGATAATGTAGGACAGAAAAGGAAGGGAAGAAAGGAAGAAGAAGAAGAAGAAGAAGAAGAAAAACAACAACAACAACAAGGACTGTGTCCAGTTCTGGGCTCCCCAGTACAAAAAAAGACAGGGATCTCATGGAAAGAGTCCACAAAGATGAGCCACAAAGATGATACAGGGCCTGGAGCATCTTCTGCCCTATGAAGAAAGGCAGAGAGACCTGGGTCTGTTCAGCCTGGAGAAAAGAAGACTGAGAGGAGATCCAATCAATATGCATAAATACCTGAGGTGTGGGAGACAGAGGGATTTGGCCAACCTCTTTTCAGCGGTTAGTGGGGACAGGACAAGAGGTAATGGGCACAAGATGGAGCACAGGAAGTTCCACACCAACATGTGAAAGAACTTCTTCACGGTGAGAGTGATGGAGCACTGGAACAGGCTGCCTGGGGAAGTTGTGAGGTCTCCTTCTCTGGAAATATTCAAGGCCTGTCTGGACACCTACCTGGGCAGCCTGCTGTAAGGAACCTGCTTTGGCAGGGGAGTTGGACCCAATGATCTCTCAAGGTCCCTTCCAACTCCTACAATTCTGTGATTCTGTGAAGAAGAAGAAGAGGAAAAACAAGAAGAGGAAGAACAAGAACAAGAACATTAAGAAGAAAGTGGAAGAAGATGTAAAACAAGTGATGAACAATGTCAACTGCTGAACAACACCCAGCCCATCTCCGAGCAGCAGCCCCCTCACACCCTGGCCTGCCACCCCAGTTTTATTGTTTAGCAAGGTGTTATACATTATGGAATAAACCTTTGATCAGTGTGGGTCATTTTCCCTGGCCCTATCCCCTCACAGCTCCTTGTGCATCCCCAGCCTCCTCACTTGCAGGGCAGTATGAGAGGAAGAAGTCTTTGACTTAGTGTAAGCACTGCTCTGCAACAACTTAAATATCAGTGTTGTCAGCATTATTCTAATCCAAAATCCCAAAACACAGTACCATACAAGCTACTAGGAAGAAAATTAATTCTGTCTTGGCTGAAACCAGTACACACATACATACTTTTATCACATAATAAAAGTTTTTTTGTTGTTGTTTTTTTTTGTTTGTTTGTTTGTTTGTTTGTTTGTTTTAGTGTGATTTACTCTAATTTGTTAATGGATTAATTGCCATTAAAAAAAGGGTCCAAGGATAAGTTTGTAAAATTGATGGTTATAAAATGCTGTTGTTCTTATAAAGTTATAAATATTTAGCACAGTAATCAATCAACTTTTGAAAATATGTTTGTCTATGTAAGATTAAAACTTCTATTAAGTTTAAAGGCAAATTGTGAAAATAAACATGCTTTAAAATATAGTTGCATTTTCTATGTTGTTCATGTGATGTATATTGTCACAAAGACAAATGACCATTTTTAGATATGGATTACAAATTAAGTAGAAACAACAATTATTCAAAGACTAAAAGTATAAATATACTATAAAGGTATAAATATATACTAAAGGTATAAAACTCTAAAGCAAACTTTTAGGTTATCCAGTATGTGTATCTGAACACTAAATTAAATATATAGCATAACTTATCTCTATGTATAAAGCTATAATGATAAGAAATTAGAGAAGAATGTTTATTATACTATCATGCATGCAAAACATAGTTAACCCAAGTTGTCTTTTGATAATTATACAACAAAGTAGGTTAAGCAAAAAGCATGTGGAACAAACAGTTAAAATTATAGATGAAAATCTAATAAATATATCTATACAAAATTCTAAGTACAAATAATATCTTCAGGATAAATAACATTGAAAAACTGAATTACTTTAACCTGATAAATAACACAGGAAAAATATAGAAATGTACAAAATGAGAAATATCAAGAGTATGATATACTCTTCTATTTATAGAAATATTTAAAGTTATTAGTTATTCAATTTAACTGGACTGTGTGCTTTCTTAAAGCACATTAAATTATTACTTTCTTGTTTGTATACAAGTGTGGATTGATAATTTTACAAATTGGAGGAAAATAGTTTGCTAACTATTCAATAAAATTGTGATTATTTGTATTTCTCAGCTATTTTTATGAATAGCTCTGGGCAGGGCAGTGGCTCAAGCTGTGGAATGGATACAAGAGACATTTGTATCTCATAATCTCTCTAGTCAAAGATTTTGCTATAATACTGGCAGGCACATGTATATTCTTCTAATCTCCTGCATCTCTATACATATATATGCCATAAAAAAACACACACATCTCTGTCTGCAGACTCCTGCTCTTTACCCCTTGGCCATATTTACCTGCACACTGCCCAGAAATACTCTCAGACTCACGTCTCACACAACCTGGGGCTCTAAAACCTTTCTCCAGACCCTTCTCAGAATATTTATCTGTCTTCCATATTTCTTGCATACAGGATTAAGATTGGATCAAAGTCCAGGTCACAATATTTTGGAGGGTTCAGTTTGCATGGGAGCTGCTTCATGCATGGGAAAGAACATGCTGAATGGCTTCTGCAAAGGTGGTTGGAACAGGTTGGTGGTAATGGGGAGGGACATACATGTAGGAATAGGGAGTGTGGAAGGGAAGTCTGCAGTCTGTGAAACATCTCGGAGAGTACGGACATGAAATGTACATTCTCAAGAGAGGTGTTGTGTAGGGGAAGGTTTAGGGGAAAACATCCAGTATCTCATGTGCAATATTTAGTGTTTTATCCACAGTCCTAAACTATCATAGAAGCCTGAAACTGTAGACATCAATGTCAGCTACTGAGCAACAACATGTTTCAGCATCATTTTTCTCTCTCCACCTTAAAATATTTAAATACTAGCCCTCTAGTACTCTATCCTGAAATGTCTCTAAAAGTCTCAAAAAATGTTCCTGAAAGAAAACTTCTTAGTCAAAGGGAACATTTTTAATTTTATTTTATTTTTATTTTTATTTTTTAAGAGGAGTTTACCTTTCAGCTTTGTATTTCTTTAATACAGGAACTTAGATTTGATCTATAATATTTTCTTATTGTTCATTCTTCTTCTCCAGCCAGTGTCCCTTTTTCTCAGTTTATCATCTCAGCAGAAAATTCAGTTTCTCACAGAGCTTTGTACTTGCTGAAAATGGAAGTCAATGTTGTGTGCTGTAATGAGACCTAAGAGTCATTACAGTATTTTTCCAAAATGGTAGCCATGCAAATGATAATATATATATATATATATATATATATATATAACTCGGTGTTTTAAAATTTGATAGTAATTTTACAAAATAACCAAAGCCCTGTATTACGTTATTATGTAAACACACAGAATTTCTTATTTTGACCTTCAAAAAACCCTTTGCATTTCTGTTAGCTTATTTGAGGTGTCACTTACAGGCTGTGCAAAGGCTGAGAATGTAGGAAGGTAAAACTCTTAGTATGTTTTAAAAAAATTAAAAGTTATTTATTTGTTGTGACATCAGTCCTGGATCAGAATTACTTCTCTTTTTCTGGCTATCGGGCTAGTTGGTGGACTGTCTGAAAATGTCAGTCATTCAAAAGATTTTCTTTGAAGGCCTAGGATGCACTTGGGTAAAGCTGATGACCAATCTCAAACAGAAAATAATTTCAAATTTTCTCCTTATTCCATACTATCTTCTTTCTTCTGGTAAATTTTACAATGGTGTTTTCTGCTGCCAGCTTTTACCAAATTTATTGTTTCCATCATCTCCCATCTGACAAGGGCAAGCTATTACTCATTTTCCTTGTTAATGAGAATTCTTATTTCTGTCTTAAAAGAAAAATAGTGGAAACTGTACTAATAATACCTCCCTCCTGCCATTATTGTCTAGGTTCAAGATACACATTCTGGGTGTTGAAAACGCCCACTGAAGTGTGATAGAGGAAGCATACTACCATTTTTCTTCACTGCACCTTATTCTTTAAAACAATATGATTTGTTCATGCAGTCTTTCAAAGTCCCTTCTAGAAAATAACATATTAGAGCTAAATGTATATTTTTTTTTCTTGCAGTTAACAAAGTACTGAAAGCTTGTGTGTAAGAACTGAAGTTATCGTTATTGAGCTTTTATCCCGTAAGGCTCCACTGAATATTCTATTATATTATTCAATTTCCCCTTGACCTGATTTTGTTCCCCTGATTATAAGAGTCAGAGCATTTCTTACAATGCTCAAGTTGGCTTCTGTAATAAAACCAGTTAAGCCTAAAACCTCCTCCCATGCTCTTTAAAATATGAGCCAGTTTTAAATTGATTGACTAAAACAAAATGCCCCCTCAGTCCTCAAGGGATTTATCCGATGAACCTAGGTCACACTGTCAGCTTTTATATGGGTTTCCTGGGATTCAGAATTCAAGATGATGAGAACTGATGAATCTTGGTTATATAAAAACCCTAAGGCATACCAAATTTTATTAGGTGGCAGATGCAAAACACAATTAGCCTTCCACCCAGCTATTTTATTCCTAGTAATGGGGCTATCTGAGTGAAGCTAATTGTCCCCACTTGTCTAGAAATCTATGAAAAGATCATAGAAATGTTGTTAATAAGTTTTATTTATTTATTTTTATTTATTTATGTCACTTGCACCTCAAGCTCCAGTTAAGGTCACAAGTTAATACAACAAAGCCCAAAAGAGGTCAGTGATTTCTATGCAGAGCCAGGACAGACTGATCTTTATTTAAGTGGTATTTGTTTTGAACTGTTTCAGTTACCTGACTTTGAGGAATGCATCTGTATTCACATTCAAGTAATCTGTTTATCCGTTACTAAAAAGGAACATTAAGGAACACGTTTTTATTATGAGTTAAAAGTATATATGTTTTTCCTGGTTCTGGCTGGCATAGAGTTAACCTTCTTCTGGGTGGTATAGTGCTGTGCTTTGGGATTTAAGATTAGAATAATGCTAACAACACACTGATATTTTAGTTGTTGCAAAATAGTGCTTACACAGAGAAGTGAAGGAAGACTTCTTTAACTTTTACTTGTTAGTTGAGGAGTTCTCCATATCACAGACCCTGGTTCTTACAGAGGGCTTTAACCTCTTTGATATGGAAGGACAATGTAGCAGGACACTAGCAAATCAAGATTTCTGGATATTGTCAGGGATAACTTCCTGATATAGGTACTACATGGGCTGTTCTGGTGGTAAACTGCTGGATCAGCTGTTTGTTAACAAGGAAACACTGTTTGGGGACCTGGTAAATAAATGGCAGCCCTGCCTCCAGTGACCTTGAGTGGACTTCAAGATCCCTAAAAAAGAGATGAAGGAAAGCATGAAAGCAGAGATTCTAGACTCAAGGAGAACATTTCTGGCTTGTTCAGAAATGTTGATGGGATCCTGTGCGAGGCAACTCTGAACAGCAAAGGAGATCAGAAAAGATGGCAAGTCCTAAGGACAAACTGCTAGAACTATTAGTCCCCAACTTCAGAAAATCAGTGTTGTCTTGGCTAAGAGGAAAATTCATGACATTGCTCTAGTGCAAACTACCAGAACTGTTCATCATTCAGAATGTTAACATTGCCTTGGCTATGTGGAAAACTCCTGGCACAGTTTCATTGTAAAAAGGCAGTATGAAGGGGTGGAAACAAGGAGGGCAAAGGGGAAGAACTAATAAATAAATAAATAAATAAAAGATAAATCATTGTTATGCATGAAGTCATGGAGTCATGTATGCCATGCATCCAGTCATATTTGGCTGGAGTTGGAGATACATAAAGGGCAACAAGAGCTTCTGCAGTTATGTTAGTAATAGAAGGCTAAACTATTAATTCCAATTTTATGCTTAAATATCACAGCTGATTATTCTTTGTTTAATGTTATCTAAAATCCCTTCTGTTCATCAGCTTTGTTATTAGGTGTTTAAGATCCTAGAGAAAGAACATGAAGCATTGAGACTTATTCACATGATAGAAAAAGACCAAATTCCATCACCTGTTAGCTTGATAACTGCTTTATAACTTTATTAACTATATTTGTGAAGTTATTTGTGTTTATTTTTGTTGTTAAATATGACTATTTTGACATACTCCACAGTTCTAAGTCCAGTACAAGCTAATACATGTTAAGATCAACAAAGTTACTACTATGTGATTTTAGGTGTCTATTTAATCATCATTAGGATTTGCAGAGCAGATACTGTGTAATAAATATTAAGTAAAAGAAATGTAAGTCAAACAAAACCCCAAATGATATTTAAGCTGCAGTAGGTACTGTTTATGATTAAGAAGCTACAGAAAGACTTGCACATTTCTATGAATTGGATCAAGACATGGAGCAGCAGGGACTAGTGTGTTGATGATCCATGTAATTACTATTGAGAAGAGACTTGTCAGATTTAAATGTATGATAATTAGAGAAATGGGTTGTTGGAGGAAAAAAAAAAAAAAAAAGATTGCATTGAATAATGTTTCTGTTAGATGCCATACTTTTAGGTAAGTCAAATACTATATATATATGCTCTGACCTCAGAAAAATAAGGTTTAAAGTGACAAACATGAAGCTGTTAAGGTTCTCTTTCCAGTAACTTTTTACATTGTCTATTAAAAATAACTTTTCTTTTTCTTTTTCTTTTTCTTTTTTTCTTTTTCTTTTATTTTTCCCCAGAGGTAAACAAGTACACTTAACTATAAAATTCTTCCCTTTAAAATCTCATATTACATAATGCCTACCTAAATGGTATGCATAGGACGCATAGGCATAGATCTTGTACAGGTCTCCTTCACCTACTTGTGAACATAAAAAAATAGTCATTCCTTGCCTAGACTCTTTAGGAGTTGCATTCCAGTACCATATACTGGCCAAGTAACACAGATGATTAAACTAGAGATATGACAATAATCTGAATGTCCTTATTTTCATAATGATTTAATTAATTTGAGCCAGTTTGATACCATTTTTTCTCTACAGTTGGATATTTATAGTAAAGCAATTTCCTATGTGATCATTAAAATAAAAATGATCTACAGAGGTTCAAGGAACTTTGCTGTAAGAAGTTACAGATAGGACAATAATTCATCTGAATCTCCCTTTTCATTTTCTATGAACTCCCTCAATATCTGCTTTCATGTTTGATCAGTGGATCATATCTGTGGATGATAAGGAAAGGTTTTCTAACAGGAAACTAGATAATGGATACTTTTATTTTATTTTATTTATTTTATTTTATTTTATTTTATTTTATTTTATTTTATTTTATTTTATTTTATTTTATTTTATTTTATTTTATTTTATTTTATTTTATTTTATTTTATTTATATTAAAAAAGCTAAATACTTTAGCTTTTAAGCTTTCTATTTATAGAAATATATATATATATAAGTGCATACCTGCAACTACTGCTAAATACTTGATAGCTATATCAGATGTACTCAGCAGGACAAAGTATTTTAATTATAACATTATAACATGAGCAATTTTTTCAGACTCTTTTTAGTGCCGCTCATATCTTAACACAAAACAGTGATGCCACATGTACAATAGGGGTTTGAAATTATACAGCAGGTTGAAATTAGTATCCCAGAATTACACTTAACACAATTTTAGAGGGCTTTGTTCAAAGAAAAGTAAAATAAAAGAGGGAGGAAAAATAGCAAGTTTGGTCTTCTATGATATTTGGGCTTTGTGGTCCAAATGATAAACTGGCAACATTAATCAGGCCTTAGATGTGTTGGGCAGGAAATTAGAAACATAACGTGAGAAGTGTGACCCTCAAAGTTAGCCAGAATCTTCCACATGGTCAGAAGATACTCTTTTAGCAGACGAACAAGCAGAGACACCAAACTAAACAGTGCTCAAAGCAATATAAGGGACAAAATTTTTCTTGCAGTCAAAATGTAACTGCCCAGATCAGTTGAAGTTAAAGAAATAACAGTGAATGATTGTCTCAGTTTTGTACAGTTTTGTGCCTCTATAAACACTTCAAAGACAAGATATTTCCCCTGCTGTTGCTTCAGTTTTGACAATGTACCAAAGACGATATTTCATTTACAGGCAAAGCTTGACCGTGAGTTAAATGTAGTGACTGCATTTTGCCCAGATGGATCCCCTTACTTCAACAGAAGTCAGAAACAATATTCATACCCAGTGTTACTGTAGCTGAAGAGTCTGTCCCTGAAGCTCTTCCATGTCAATGAGGCTGAGCACGGCCAGAGGAATTTCCCCTGCCAAATTATAAACAAAGATATGTTTTTTCTGCCTGAATTCATACTGTTTACCTATCAGTTATGGTCCTTTAATCACACAGCTTTTATGTTTGTTTGTTTTGGTTTAGATCATGACTTAAAACTCTAATCAGATTTTCTGTCCTTTTTGCTTGCATCTCTTTATTAGGAGTCTGCTAGACTGGATGCTGTCATTATATTTGACAATTATATTGTTAAAACAAATACTGGAACCCTACAGCATTTCACCATAAAATGTCAAAAGAGCTTCATGCTTCCTCTGTCAGTTTTGTTCTTCAGCTCAGAGCTCACATAACACATTCTTATCTGTATCTTTAAGTGTGTATTTAATAACATAAAGACAACTGGTAAACAGATGAGATCTGGTAACAGATGAGATTTTTCCTAAGAGTTTAGTAAAAGAAAAAAGAAAAGAAAAGAAAAAAAGAAAAGAAAAGAAAAGAAAAGAAAAGAAAAGAAAAGAAAAGAAAAGAAAAGAAAAGAAAAGAAAAGAAAAGAAAAGAAAAGAAAAGAAAAGAAAAGAAAAGAAAAGAAAAGAAAAGAAAAGAAAAGAAAAGAAAAGAAAAGAAAAGAAAAGAAAAGAAAAGAAAAGAAAAGAAAAGAAAAGAAAAGAAAAGAAAAGAAAAGAAAAGAAAAGAAAAAAA
>NC_089017.1:36623678-36717477 GCF_963932015.1 Anas acuta
TTGGGTGGCAAGCAATTGCATTGTGCATCACTTATTTCATACACATTAGTAATAGTAGTACTATATTATACTAATACTAATAATTTTCATAATTTTCACAATTTTACATAATAGTAATTATTAATATAAATAATATAATTATATATATTATACATTAATTATATATTAATGATACATCATATAATATATAGTATATTATTAATTATTAATAATGAATTATTATTAAATATTAATGTTAAATTGTTATTAAATTATTAATATTATTTATATATATTATATGTGATATATAATTAATATAACGATAGTTTTCATAATGTTTATTATTATTATTATTATTAATAATAATAATAATAATAATAATAATAATAATAATAATAATAATAATAATAATAATTTCTATCTTAATAAACTGTGTCTATCTCAACCCACAGGCTTCATTTTCCTGATTCTCTCCCTGTGGTGGTTTTACCGTGCTGGGCAGCTAAACACCATAACCGCTCCCTCACTCCCCCTCTTTAGATGAGGAGGGAGAGAAGTAAAGCAAAGAACAACTCACTGGTTGAGATAAGGATAATTTAATTAAAGGGAAATAATAATGATAATTAAAGAAAGATTATTATGAACTAAACAATTTAACTAAAGGGAAATAAAAAGGGAAAGAGGAAAAGGGAGGGGGAAAGGGAAAATAAAAAAAAAAAGGAGGAAAACAAACAAATAAAACAAATGAAGGCTATGTGGAAGAGCAGAGGAAAGAAATTACTCTCTATTTCCCACAAATGAGTGATGGTTGACCACGTCCTTGAAGCAGGGCCTCAACGCATGTAGCCGGTGTTCGGGAGGAGGACCGACATTTTCACGAGAGCCCACCCCTCTCCTCTTCTTCCTGTTTCCACCTTTTATTGCTGAGTGTGATATCACATGGTATGGAATATCCCTTTGGTTGGTTTAGGTCAGCTGTCCTGGTGATGTTTCTCTTCTCACTTTTTGCCCACCCCATAGGAAGGTTAGAGAGAAGCCCAATGCTGTGCCAGCACTGCTTAGCAGTAGACACAATTCTGGTATGATAACACTGCTGTTCCAGCTACAAGTGCAGAGTACAGCACTGTATGGGTCGATGCAGGGAAAGCTAACATTCCAGCCAGACCCAGTACAACCTCCACCCCTTATTCCATAACATTCCAAGTGCCGGGTCCTCCACCTGGGGTGCAATAACCCCAAGCAGAGCTACAGGCTGGGAGATGAGTGGTTGGAGAGCTGCCAGGCAGAGAAGGACCTGGGAGTGATGGTTGATAGTCAGCTGAATAGGAGCCAGCAGTGTGCTCAGGTGGCCAAGAAGGCCAACAGCATCCTGGCTTGTATCAGAAAGTGTGACCAGCAGGGCTAGGGAGGTGATCGTCCCCCTGTAGTCGACTCTGGTGAGGCCGCACCTCGAGTACTGTGTTCAGTTTTGGGCCCCTCGCTACAAGAAGGACATCGAGGTGCTTGAGTGAGTCCAGAGAAGGGTGACGAAGCTGGTGAGGGGCCTGGAGAACAAGTCCTACGAAGAGTGGCTGAGGGAGATGGGCTTGTTCAGCCTGGAGAAAAGGAGGCTCAGGGGCAACGTTATCGCTCTCTACAGGTACCTCAAAGGATGCTGTAGTGAGGTGGGGGTTGGTCTGTTCTCCCACGTGCCTGGTGACAGAACGAGGGGGAATGGGCTTAAGTTGCGCCAGGGGAGTTTTAGGTTGGATGTTAGGAAGAACTTCTTTACTGAAAGTGTTATTAGACATTGGAACCAGCTGCCCAGGGAAGTGGTGGAGTCACCATCCCTGGAAGTCTTTAAAAGATGTTTAGATGTAGAGCTTAGGGATATGGTTTAGTGGGGACTGTTAGTGTTAGGTTGGACTTGATGATCTTGAGGTCTCTTCTATCCTAGAAATTCTGTGATTCTGTGATTCTGTGATTTGTGTCACACTCAGATCCCCATACAAGTATTCTCATCATACTTCTTTATCATCATCATGTCTTTTAACAGGACAAGGATTTAACAGGACAGGATTAATCGGCAAGTATATGTTTTCATTCCATAGGTCTGTCTTGGAAAATGTTCATAAGAACTATTGATGATTAGGTCTTCATCTGCCGAAGTGGACACTCAGGGCAGGTGGAGTTGGATGTCTGGACACCAGCACCAGCTTAGGTCAAGTCCTTGTTGCACTGTCCAGCTCCTTGCAAAGTTGACCTGTCGTTGATCCTGCAGCGTCTTCCTACAACATATAACTTAGATTACAGATTAGTTTTCTCTCAAGGTCAAATCTCCTTGAGGCACACACTTGATATCCCCATTCTTTTGCATGACCCACCAGGTATACCCTGGTCCTCGGGCGAAGACAATCCCACGAGTGGGTTTGCCTTTTCCCGAGACAGGAGCAACCCACACTGCCTTCCCCATCCACCTTCCTACATGCACTACGGGAACTTTAGCTCCTTTCACAGTGTGTAGGGGTTTTGTTTCGGCAGGACCAGCACGGCTGTCAGACCCCCTACTCTTAACTAGCCAAGCGGCTTCTGGTAGATTTATGTCCCATTGTTTCCATGTCCCAGCACCTAATGCTTGTAACATAGTCTTTAACAGTCCATTGTACCTCTCAACCTTCCCAGAGGCTTGTGGGTGATAAGGGATGTGGTACATCCACTCAATACCATGCCTCTTGGCCCAGGAGGTAACAAGATTGTTTCAGAAATGACTCCCATTGTCAGACTCAATTCTCTCTGGTGTACCATGACGCCACAATACTTGTCTTTCCAGGCCCAAGATAGTGTTTTGGGCTGTGGCATGGTTTACAGGGTATGTTTCCAGCCACCCAGTAGTTGCTTCTACTATGGTGAGTATGTACCGTTTGCTTGGCGGGTTTGTGGGAGTGGTCCAATATAGTCAATTTGCCAGGCCTCACCATATTGAAACCCTAGCCATCTCCCCCTGTTCCAGGGAGATTTTACCTTCATGGCTTTCTTGATTGCAGCACAGGTCTCACACTCATGGGTAACCTGTGTGATGGCCTCAATGGTCAAGTCCACCCCTTGATCACAAGCCCATCTGTAAGTGGCATCCCTCCCCAGATATCCTGATGTTTCATGGGTCCATCGAGCTACAAACAGCTCACCCTTACGTTCCCAGTCTAGGTCCACCTGAACCACTTCAATTTTTGAAGCTCGATCCACTTCTTCATTGTTCTGATGTTCTTCAGTAGCGTGACTCTTGGGCATGTGGACATGTACATGACGTACTTTTACATCCAGGTTTTCTACCCGGGCAACAATATCTTGCCACAGGGTAGCAGCCCAGATAGGTTTACTTCTGCACTGCCAGTTGCTCTGTTTCCATTGCTGCAGCCACCCCCGCAGAGCATTTGCCACCATCCATGAGTCAGTGTAAAGATACAATGCTGGCCATTTTTCTCTTTTGGCAATCTCTAGGGCTAGTTGTATGGCTTTTACTTCTGCATACTGACTCGACTTGCCTTCCCCTTCCATGGCCTCCACAACTCGTTGTGTGGGACTCCACACTGCAGCTTTCCATTTCCGACGGCTCCCCACCACACGGCAGGATCTGTCAGTAAACAACGCATACTGCTTTCTGTCTTCTGGCAACTCATTGTATGGTGGTGCTTCTTCAGCGCGGGTTACCCCTTCTGTTGGCACTCCGAAATCTCTGCCTTCCTGCCAGTCCATAATCTCTTCCAGGATTCCTGGGCGATTAGGTTTTCCCATTCAAGTCTGCTGTGTAATTAACACTATCCACTTACTCCACATGGCATCAGTTGCATGGTGTGTAGTGGGAATTTTCTCTTTGAACATCCAATGTAACACAGGTAGCCATGGTGTCAAGAAGAGCTGTGCCTCTGTACTCACAACTTCTGAAGCAGCTCTAACACCCTCATATGCTGTGAGTATCTCTTTTTCATTTGGGGTGTAATTGGCTTCTGATCCTTAGTAGCCCTTACTCCAGAAACCCAGAGGTCGACCTCGAGTTTCTTCTAGAGTTTTCTGCCAGAGGCTCCAGGTGAGGCCATGCTCCCCAGCTGCAGTGTAAAGTATGTTTTGCACAGCTGGTCCGGTACGGACAGGCCCAAGGGCTACTGCACGAGCTATTTCTTGTTTGATTTGTTCAAAGTCCTGTTGTTGCTCAGGGCCCCACTCGAAATAGTTTCTTTCGAGTCACTCGATATAGAGGGCTCACAAGCTGACTATAGCCTGGCACATGCATTCTCCAGAATCCCACAAGGCCTAGGAAAGCTTGTGTTTCTTTTTTGCTAGTTGGCGGAGACATTGCTGTTATTTTATTGATCACATCCATTGAAATATGGCAATGTCCATCCTGCCATTTTACTCCCAAGAACTGGATTTCCTGTGGAGGCCCCTTGACCTTACTCTTTAATGGCAAAACCAGCTTTCAGGAGAATTTGGATTACTTTCTTCCCTTTCTCAAAAACTTCTAAAACTTCTTCTGTTGTGTTGCCCAACACAAGGATATCATCAATGTACTGAAGGTGCTCAAGAGCTCCCCCTTGCTCCAGTGCAGACTGGATCAGTCCGTGGCAAATGGTAGGGCTGTGTTTCCACCCCTGGGGCAGCCGATTCCAGGTGTATTGGATGCCCCTCCAAGTGAAAGCGAACTGCGGCCTGCATGCTGCTGCCAAAGGGATGGAGAAAAAATGCATTAGCAATATCAATTGTGGCATACCACTTGGCTGCCTTTGACTCTAGTTCATACTGAAGTTCTAGCATGTCTGGCACTGCAGCACTCAATGGTAGCGTGACTTCATTCAGGCCTCGATAGTCCACTGTTAGCCTCCACTCACCATTAGACTTTCACACTGGCCATATAGGACTATTAAAGGGTGAGTGAGTCTTGCTGATTACTCCTTGACTCTCCAGCCGGTGAACCAACTCATGGATGGGAATCAGGGAGTCTCGGTTGGTGCAATATTGCCGTCAGTGCACCGTTGTAGTAGCAATTGATACCTGTTGTTCTTCAACCTTCAGCAATCCTACAACAAAAGGGTCTTCTGAAAGGCCAGGCAGGGTAGACAGCTGCCTAATCTTCTCTGTGCTCAAAGCAGCTATGCCAAAAGCCCACCAGTATCCTTTTGGATCCTTGAAGTAGCCTCTCTTGAGGTAGTCTATTGCCAAGGATACACGGAGCCTCTGGGCCAGTCAAAATAAGATGCTTTTGCTACTCATTCCCAGTTAGACTCACTTCAGCTTCCAGTAGAGTTAGTTGTTGGGATCCCCCTGTCACTCCAGAGATACAGATGAGTTCTGTCCCTTGGTAGCCTGATGACATTAAGGTACATTGTGCACCAGTGTCCACTAGAGCATTGTATTCTTGTGGATCCGATGTCCACTAGAGCATTGTATTCTTGTGGATCCGATGTGCCAGGCCATTGGATCCACACAGTCCAATAAATCTGGTTATCCCTCTCCTCTACCTGGCCAGAGGCAGGGCCCCTCTAGTCCTGATTGGAGCATCTGCCACTTAATTCTTGCAAATGAGAAGCAGAGGTCCCTTCATCAGGGTCAAGAATAACATCAGCTCTTCTCCTGCCTCTGGGGTATAGCCCAATAGAAACTGGAGCAGCATTTTTCTTAGGAGCCCCTCTTCTTACTGCTGTATTTCCTTTCAGTTCACGTACCCAAGCAGCTAGTGTTGAAGTAGGTACACCATCCCATTTCCTCATATCTTCCCCATGGTCACGCAGATAAAACCACAAGGTGTCACATGGTGTGCATCTTGGGTACTCACTCTCTTGAGCAGGCAAATGCTGATTCTTAGTGGCTGAAGTATCACTCCACCTAGATGAGGGGGAATATGGGGAATATACTTGTTCCACAAGCTGGTCAAGATGGTATTCCATACCATCTGATGTCATGCTACACAATATATAGGGGTGGCTAGCCGGGGATAGGCTGGGCATCGGGTGGTGAGTAATTGCATTGTACATCACTTATTTCATACACATTTGTAATAGTAGTAGGTTTTTTAATTATTTATTACTATTATTATTACTATTACTATTACTATTACTATTATTATTATTATTATTATTATTATTATTATTATTATTATTCATTATTTTACATTAATAATAATAATAATAATAATAATAATAATAATAATAATAATAATAATAATAATAATAATAATAATAATAATAATAATAATAATAATAATAATAATTTCTATCTTAATAAACTGTCTCTATCTCAACTCACAGGCTTTATTTTCCTGATTCTCTCCCTCATCCCAGAGAGGGAGGGGGGAGGATGAGCAAACGGCTTTGTGGTGCTTAGCTGCCAGACGAGTTAAACCACAACATAATAGGAGAGCCTTCATTTTTCTTCTTGACATTTTTGAAACATTTCTGAAACCACCCAAAATACTTCAACTTCTTTTTGCAATGAATATGTTTGAAGCATTCGCTTAGCTTCCAGATTCAAATTTTACTTCCAACATAATACTTACTGTGTGTAACAAAACTTGTAGATGTATTCTTCCCTTTTCTTTGTACAAAAAGACCTGTTGATATCAGCAAGGTTAGAGATGAAAATGCTCTTCCTGTATCAGCCCTGCTACACTCTCAAGTCCCTCAGGAACAGAAGCACACACATTATGTGAAGTTTGGATCTCCAAATGTTTGGATGCCTTCTATCATGAATTTGGTGATGACTGGTTATCTTCTGAAACAAAAATTGTGGGGAAAAAAAAAAAAAAAAAAAAAAAAAAAACAAGAAAATCAACAAAAAATAGGAAGGGACATACCTGAGTCTTGGTTTATGCTCAAAGACTTTGAGCATAAAGCCTTTTATGGCTTTCTTCTCTTCCTATTGTCAAAATTCACATTTCTTTCAGGCAAGGTTTTGAAAAATACAGTAGACCTAATATATATGTGCTATGACCCGAGAACACTGAGCTGGAAAACGATAACTGTGAATTGCTCTGCAAACGAAATAAATTTTGTAGTGGTTGAATTCAGACATAGTGGAAATTATTATCAACGCAGTAGTTTGTGGAAGAATGGAAATCAGTCCAGTCCAAAAAAAAAATGAATTTGTTCCATATGAAATTACCATTAAATACTCCTTGTTTATTCGTCATAAAGTGTATGATTATATAACCAGAACCTAATTATGATCATCTCCAATAAATACAAACTAGATATTTTGTCAGGGAACCACAAGTAGTTTTGGTTCTCTCATGTCAAATCTAGAACCAGGTTTTAAGAGAAGGCTTTTTAAAAAAAGAACAAATCATATTACAGAAAGCTGATTGACTGACCTAATTAACTAGTAAAAGAGATAATGCCTTGCTTAAAAATACATATACACAAGAACTCTGAATTATGTAATAATAAGTTAAAAAGAATACTGGGGAAAAAAATATAATCCTATTTTTGTTAAACATCCAAATATCTCCATCATATTGCTAGAAATGCAAAGCAAACCAATGTAAGCTTTGTAGTGTAAGAAAGCTTGAAAAGAGTAATTAGCTCATTCTTGATGTATGCTCCAGTAAGTGTTAAAAAAAATATTATTTCTATTATGTCCTTATCCATAGTGGGGGTTTGGGACTAGATGATCTTTAAAGGTCCCTTCCAACGCAAACCATTCTACATGGTTTCTATGATTTCTACATTCTACATTGATCCTATATGTTCTCAAGTTCAGACACTTCAAAATAAACATACCATAACAAAACAAAACAAAACACCAACCACAAAACTTTTCCATAGGTAATATATCACTTATGTCAAGACTGACACTTACATCAAGATACTCCTCAGGAGCTCCTTCCCTTTCCCCTTTCCCTTTCCTTTCCCTCCCTCCCTTTCTTCCTTCTTTTCCTTTCCTTCCAGTACTGCATACCTTCTAGATTTTGTTGTAAAGATACTTATAGAATCTTTTTAATTTGTTACAAACCTGTTTGTTCTCACACTTTTATTGACTAACAAACTGGAATTTCCAGCCACTTGCCACTTAGATCACTAAACTTTATGCTGAATGCAAGGGAAACAAAGCCTTACTACTCTACATCTTGTTATAGCTATCCTTGTGCATTTAGTATTAAAATAACTCAATTTTGTTTGGTTGGTTGGTTTCTTTTTCCTTTATTTGTTAGCCTTGAGTGTGTGTTTAGAAACTTATGATTATTATTATTTATTTTTTTTTTTTCACAAATGTACAGGAACAGTTAATTGAAATTCAATCCAGAATCTGATAAACTATTCTCAAAAATACATATATATAAAATGAAATAAAAATAAAAATCTGTTGTAGAAAGATATAGAGCTAACTTTTTCTAAGATTTTCCCTCAGTCTAAACTAAATTAAATTGAATAATAAATTTCTTAAAGATAAGCATAGACTAAAAGAACTTTAAATGATCCCTTTTACCAATAGTCCAAAAATAAAAATAATCTGGGAAGTTCAATAACCACAAATCTCACTTTTTTTTTTCTTTTTTCTTTTTTCTTTTTTCTTTTTTTTTCTTTTTTCTTTTTTCTTTTTTCTTTTTTCTTTTTTTTTTTTTCTTTTTTCTTTTTTCTTTTTGACATTATTAATGTTGTTTATGTGGCAAGGACTTCAGGATTTAGGGCTTTTGAACAGATCATAAAGAAATAGTCATAGTATTGTGGAATGTATGTAAAGACATTCAAGTCTGGAATCATAGAATGGTTTGGGTTGGAAGGAACTTTATAGATCATTTAGTTCAAATCCCTCTGCCATGGACAGGAATGCAACCCAGTAGATTAGGCCCAAGGCCTCATGTCTTGAAATATGAAGTAAGAAGACAAGTGTACAGTGCAGCTTCTGATCAAGATAATTACAGAAGCTGCAGAAAGCTGCTGTTTCATCAGAACCTAGCTTGCTGAGGTTAATTAAATTAATGCATTATTATCTAGCACTGTTTCTTACCTGATTGGTTATTCTAACCTGAATTTTCTAACCTAAACTTTGAAGTGACAGAGATTGCGCACACCTAGATAATTTGTTCAATTCTAAAATTATTCTCATTAAATATCTTAATTTCTAAAGCATATTCCCCTTGTTTATTACTTTTCTTCTGACTAGGATGATCAGACCATCATCATGCTCTTTAAAACAAAATTTTACATAATTGAAGATTTGTGACAATACTTACATGATTATTTTCCACAAATGAATTCCTCATAATAATCACAGAATCACAGAATTTCTAGGTTGGAAGAGACCTCAAGATCATTGAGTCCAACCTCTAACCTAACACTAACAGTCCCCACTAAACCATATCCCTAAGCTCTACATCTAAACGTCTTTTAAAGACCTCCAGGGATGGTGACTCCACCGCTTCCCTGGGCAGCCTGTTCCAGTGTCTAACAACCCTTTCAGTAAAGAAGTTCTTCCTAACATCTAACCTAAAACTCCCCTGGCGCAACTTTAGCCCATTCCTCCTCGTTCTGTCACCAGGCACGTGGGAGAACAGACCAACCCCCACCTCACTACAGCCTCCTTTGAGGTATCTGTAAAGAGCAATAACGTCGCCCCTGAGACTCCTCTTCTCCAGGCTGAACAAGCCCAGCTCCCTCAGCTGCTCCTCGTAGGACTTGTTCTCCAGGCCCCTCACCAGCTTCGTCACCCTTCTCTGGACCCGCTCAAGCACCTCGATGTCCTTCTTGTAGCGAGGGGTGCAAAACTGAACACAGTACTCGAGGTGCGGCCTCACCAGAGTCGAGTACAGGGGGACGATCACTTTGTCATAGAAGGAGATCAGGTTCGTCATGCAGGATCTGACTTTCATAAACCCATGCTGACTGGGCCTGATCGCCTGTTTGCCCTGCAAGTGCCACATGATGACTCTCAAGAGACTCTGCTCCATGAGCTTCCCTGGTACTGAGGTCAAACTGACAGGCCTTTAGTTTCCTGGGTTGCCCTCCGGCCCTTCTTGTAGATGGGCGTCACATTTGCAAGCCGCCAGTCAACAGGGACCTCCCCCGATAGCCAGGACTGTTGATAAATGATGGTAAGCAGCTTGGCCAGCTCCTCTGCCAGTTCTCTCAGTACCCTTGGGTGGATCCCATCCAGCCCCATTGACTTATGCACATCCAAGTGCCGTACCAGGTCACCAACCAGTTCTTTGTGGATGGTGAGGGCCACATCCTGCTCCCCATCCCCTTCCACCAGCTCAGGGTACTGGGTATCCAGAGAGCAACCGGTATTGCCGCTAAAGACTGACGCGAAGAAGGCATTAAGCACCTCCACCTTTTCCTCATCTCTTGTAACTAAGTTTCCCCCCACATCCAGTAAAGGATGGAGATTCTCCTTAGTCCTCCATTTTGTGTTGATGTATTTATAAAAATGTTTTTTGTTATCTTTAACGGCAGTAGCCAGATTGAGCTCCAGATGAGCTTTGGCCTTCCTAATCTTGTCCCTGCACAGCCTCGCTACATCCTTATAGTTCTCCCTAGTGGCCTGCCTGCTTTTCCAAAGATTATAAACCCTCTTTTTTCTCCTAAGCTCAAGCCACAATTCTCTGTTGAGCCAGGCTGGTCTTCTTCCCCGCTGGCTCATCTTAGGGCACATGGGGACAGACCGCTCCTGCGCCATTAAGATTTCCCTCTTGAAGAGCGCCCAGCCTTCCTGGACCCCTCTGCCCTTCAGAACCGCCTCCCAAGGGATTCCAATATCTAGTGTCCTGAGCAGCCCAAAGTCAGCCCTTCAAAAGTCCAATACAGCGGTTTTACTGGTCCCCTTCCTGGCCTCGCCAAGAATAGTGAACTCCACCATTTCGTGGTCACTCTGCCCGAGACAGCTCCCGACAATCACATCCTCCACCAGTCCTTCTCTGTTTGTGAAGAGAAGGTCTAGCGGGGCACCACCCCTGGTAGGTTCACTAACCAGCTGCGCCAGGAAGCTATCTTCCACGCTCTCCAGAATCCTCCTAGACTGCTTTCTCTGGGCTGTGTTGTGCTTCCAGGATATGTCAGGGAAGTTGAAGTTCCCCACGACTTTGTCACTTTTTATTTTATTCAAAACAAAACAAAACACTTTAAGTTGTTGGTCTTCTCTTGACTACCTTCTTTTTATCTACTTTGTAGACAAGATGCAATCTATATTGTGTATATGGTGAGATAAGAAAACTGCCAAGATGAGGAAAATAATTATGTCTTATGTCTTAATGTTTCCAACAGTACAACTACATGGATAGCAGTTTGTCTTGCAATGTTACTGTTTCACCAATCTACATTCAGTCTTTTCCAGAGCACAAAAAAGGTATGTCCTTTTATGAAATACTGCTTTCCAAGCAGTTATGTTTTACTTTGTAATTATTTTTCTTCCTAAATCTAAAATATTATTCTTCTCTTTTCCAAAATTCATCTTCCTGATTTTCACTCGTTCATCAATTTGTCAAGATCAATTGATTAGAATTAGTTCTGTATTCTAAAAAACCTGCCATCTTTCCCTCTAGAAATCTGTACCCTTTCATTATTTTATTATTACATTATTACATTATCAACCATTTGCTAGACTGAAAATTGGAAGCTTAGCATGAAAAATAATATAATTACTAGTACTAAAATAAATAAATAAAATCATTGGGAAAATGTGTTTGAAAATACACTTACTTTAATGTTTTAAGCAACTGTGACCATTTAGTAGGAGTAAAACTAAGCCATAACTGCTTTATTTATAAAAGAGATCGGTGTTCAGAAGTTTGATAGATGCAAGGAACAGCACTTCTACTAGGTGTTCCTTAACCACAAGGAACCTGTAAGAAAATAAAATTAAATTGATTTGACACCATTTGTTCTTTACAAATTAAAGCTGACCATACCTTAGTACCTGATTATCCCAACAACAAATTGGTTGTTTGATAATTTGTTCCACCAGCTTTCTGGTAGAATTTAGACTGAATGATCTGTAGCTCTCTAGATGCTTCTTCTTCCGTTTTAATTATAGGAATTACATATGACCTTCCATATTCCTCTTCCATCCACGGCTTTCTGGAGATCTTTGTTAATGGTTCATAAATTGATTCAGCGAATTTTAAAGAGACAAAGGCAAATTTCCTAATATCCTGTTCATTAGACTATATGTAACACATGTAAATTTTATTTAACATAAATCTTCATTATTATTATCTATATTTCTACCCTCTAGAAATTAATTGTTGTGCATCTTATTACAATATACCTTTCCAAGAATTCTGAATCTAAAAACCAAAATATATTTTGTTCTTTTCAGCATCAACATTTACTTGTTCAACATCCTGGTTGATAATTAGAATTACATTTTCTGTTATCTTTCTCTCAATTTTCATTTATTTACATCTTTCAAAATAAATGTCAGTTTATTTCTACAAGTAGTAAATGACTGACAACAATCCTAGACATCAACTGGGATCACCATCCGGCTGACATGAGCAAGTCCAGGAGGTTCATAAAGCACCTAGATGATAACTTCTTGGTGCAGGTGCTAAAGCAGCCAATTAGGAAAGGTGCCCTCCTAGATCTATTGCTGGAGAACAGAGAGGGTCTTGTGGGAGACGTGGCAATTGGCAGCTGTCTCAGTCATAGTGACCATAAAGTGACTGAGTTTAGAATTTATGGTGACAGAAGGAAAACTGCCACCAAAACTTCAGCTCTGGATATGAGGAAAGCAGACTTCAGGCTGCTCAGGAAACTAGTCAGCAAGGTCCCCTGGGAAACTGCGTTTGAAGGCAATGGCATCCATCAGTGCTGATCAGTCTTTAAGCATTGCCTCCTAAAAGCACAAGATCAGGCAACTCCAAAATAATGGAAGTCAGGCAGGCGGGGCAGAAGGCCAGCCTGGCTGACCACGGATCTTCTACTGGAGCTTAGGTGAAAGAAGAAAGTGTATGGCAGATGGAGGGTGGGTCGGGTGATGAGGAAGGAATACGGGGATGCTGTTCGTCTTTGTAGGGAGAAAATTCATGTGGCCAAAGCCCAGATAGATTTGAAGCTGGCCATGTCTGTGGGAGACAATAAAAAAGGTTTTTTTTAAATATGTGAACAGAAAAAGGAGGACCAAAGAAAACATAGGTCCACTGCTTGATGGGGAAGGTCTCCTCACAGACAAGAACATAGGCAAAACAGAGACATTTAAGGACTTCTTCGCCTCTGTCTTCAACACTGATGATGGGCTTCGGGACCCAGGGTGCCCTTAGCTGGAGGATGGTGGGAATGACAAACTCCCAACCAATCCTGAACATGTGTGGGATTTGCTGCTTCGCCTGGATGGTGAAGTCCATGGTCCATGGGTCTGGATGGGATTCATCCCACAGTGCTTAGAAAGCCGGCTGATGTCATCATGGGACCTCTCTCAATTATTTTTCAATCATCTTGGGAATCTGGAGAGGTCCCAGTAGAATGGAAGTTGGCAAATGTTGTGCCAATTTTCAAGAAGGTAAGAAAGAAGACCCTAGCAATTACAGGCCTGTCAGTCTCACGTCAGTGCCTGGTAAAATTATGGAGAAGATGGTTCTTGAAATTATTGAAGTGCACCTGGGGGACAACCAACATGGGTTCATGAGGGGTAGGTCCTGCCTAAAAAATTTGATTTCCTTTTATGATAACATCACCCATCTAGTCAATCAAGGGAAACCAACTGATGTGATCTTTTTGGACTTCAGCAAAGCTTTTGACACAGTTTCCCATAGGATCCTACTGGACAAAATGTCCGGCACACAACTTAACAAAAACATCATACGATGGGTGAACAATTGGCTGACAGGCTCAAAGGGTTGTGGTAAATGGGGCCACATCTGGCTGGCAGATGATCACTAATGGGGTCCCTCAAGGCTCCATTTTAGGGCCAGTTCTCTATAATGTCTCTATAAATGATTTGGATGTATATATTATATAATATATATATATATATATATATTTATATATATATATAAAGCAAGTTTCCTCATCACTTTTTCTCTATATTACATCATTACATAATTAATCCATTATTTTATTAAAATTATTGTCTTGGACAGAGATAAAATTTTGTTAAATGGAAATAAATGTAAACTAAACCTTAATGAATGAATTTTTTCTACAGTTTTCATCAACATTTGAGAAAACAATATTTTTCTTCTTGTAAAGTCCTGTCTCAGTAGATCATAATTACTTCCATAAAAAAAAAAAAAAAAAAAAAAATCATCATCAGAAAATACAACTAGATGACAGTAGATTACACAAGCAGATGCTCATAAAGGATAAGGACTGCATCTTCTGAGATGTCCACACTTCTTCTGAAGTGGTTAGTGACAAACTTCTATGGAACAATTCCTTATTTGAATGTGTAAAGTACAGACCGCAACAACGTTCTTTATCCTGATTGTGTCTTTTTGCTACTGTGACAGAAATGCAAACTTTCAGTGAAAATTGGATCAGAACTTCAGTAAACCTGTATTTATAACTCCCACCTTCATTTCCTTTATATATTATTATTATTATTAGTTTAAATGTAAATTGTTTTCTCAGAATGGGTGTTATGCTATTTATATTGGCATAGGAAAATAGGACAATTTATATTACTGATTTGTTGTTTTTGTTGTTAATTAATAGGCAAAGTCAACACAAAATTTCATGTGTGTTGTTTGCCTGACTATAGTAAAAAGCACGTTCAACAGCTTTTAACATATTCTAAATTCTTATAAATTACCTAATTAGAGTTTAAAATGCAGAAAGTTAAATGATTATTTATCATTTAAGATGATCATTTATCACTTAAGATGATCATAAATGATCATCTTGATCATTTTGTTCAAGATGAGATCAAGAATATCAACTTTAAAGAATTTTATCAGTCTCCTTCATAGTACCATAAGTTCAGTGTAAAACTATTGCAACTGCGAAAACATTGATTTTAATGGCTAAACAAATTCTTGTAGTGAAATTCTGAGCTATGAGATGTAAGACCTTCTAGTATACTTTCTCACAGTTAATGGTCAAAACCTCAAAGACTCTTGAAGTTTTATCAGGAAGTTTTATCACAACTTTTTAATACATAGAATGATTGCTGATGACAGAATTAATTTTATTCTGTTTCAACTTATTTGCAACAGTTGTTCCATTTATAAAATCTATATCTTAAGAGGAGATAAATACTATTGTGTATTTGTTAACAATATTTTTTTATAAATACATGTAGTATCAGACTTAAACCTTCAGTAATGATACAAATAGGAGAGCTGGAGAGTCTTCGATTCTGAACAGTGTCTCAAATATGTTTCAGTTTTGTCTGGAGAATAATCTTTTTAAAGAAACGTAGACATGTTCAAGAAAGAAAGATGTTATATTTTCTGAATGTATTAAGAGTAAAGAGATTGGATCAAAGCTCTAACAGTCCATCCAAAATCTTCCATTGAACAGCTTGATTTTTTTTTTTTTTTTTTGATTAATTGCCAGGGTACTGCTAATGATTCAAACTGAAATCAAGTTTAATTCAGCTGCTGTGCAAAATATCACTCCAAGTTTATGGAGGCATATGAAGCAATTCATTTCTGCTCACTTTCCCATCTCCTTTCCTGTCCTTTTTCTTATTTCCTTCTAGACTTTTAGCTATAAGGAAACTCATAACTCCTTTTCCTTTTCCTTTTCCTTTTCCTTTTCCTCTTCCACTTCATCTTCCTAATTTTTCCTTTTCCTTTTCCTTTTCCTTTTTCTTTTTCTTTCCCTTTCCCTTTCCCTTTCCCTTTCCCTTTCCCTTTCCCTTTCCCTTTCCCTTTCCCTTTCCCTTTCCCTTTCCCTTTCCCTTTCCGTTCCTCCAAAATTAGCTTAAAAATAAATAATGATTTTTTTTTCCTTTATTTTTTTCTTATCTTTCATTACTATTATTATTGTTATGAATTATATATTATATAATTACGTGATTAATTGCATATATAATTGTATTCTTCATGTGTAATTTTATAATTAATTATAATGATTGCATTGCATATTATATAAAGCACATCCCGTATAATATTATATTATATTATTTTAACACATCTTATGTGCACTGACTGTCTTTCTCTTAATATTATGCTGTCAAATTTCTGCTGCAGAATTATGGTAGTTTTCATACTTGAAACATTGAGACACAGTCCTGCCTTTATGCTACACTAGCATCCTAATGCTGAGTATAACACCCTGCACTCTGGAAATATACAGTTTTTGAATACCACCTGGAATTCAAGTTCTGTACTTATAATTGTGTAACACACTGTAAAAATTTAATCCCATCTGTTCTCCCTTCCCCCTGCACGTGATATACCCATACTGGTCAGACACAAACACATTGTGGTGGGTCTACCTTATTTTATTTTCAATTCTCTCCAACATTTGTTAGAGTTAAAAGGTATATATTTTACTCCAAATTATCTCTGGATAATCACTGGAGAATGAAGAGGAGAGGACAGATGGTATAGTTTGTAGAAGGAAAACTGCGAAATGATACATATGTACTTCAGTTAGAGCAAAAAACAATGCCAAAATTCTTGCTTGAAATGTGTAGTGAAATATAAGAATGGTAGAGAACCAGAGAGGGCAAAGAGATCCAGTGGAGTGCAATACAATAAATTGTCTTTCGCTGATCCAACAGAAGTACATTAGAGTTATTACACTTTGGCAGCTATTTTATTTTTCCCTTCTGCAGTTTCAGATTTATACACTAAGAGGGTTTTCATCTGGTTAAATCTTGCACCATGTTTAACTTCTTTTAAAAAGACAATCACTTTAAAAAGGAGAAAAAGAGAGTGAAAGAGACCCACAACAGAGTGAAATAATGTTGGGGGTGGAAAAGGAGCAGTAATTTTACCCGGATAATGTTGTCATACTTTGTAAAGCCTTTAATTCTGGAATTTATTTATTAATGATGCATGGGTTATTACCAGCCATCTGTCTTGTGTTAGCAGTGGGCTGTTTCAGATTATGGTAATGTGTTTCTGATTTGAGTTGCGTTGAAAGCCAGAACAAGGCATCTCATGTGCAGTCCTCTTTGAGGCCTGCTGTTTTCAATTCCTCTTCACAGAATGGGCTTTTATTTGATTTGTTATGGGGATTTTTTCTTCTGTTGCCAAAACAGCTGCAAGCCTGGAAGGGAATGAGACACAGGGCCACATCAAACTTGTTAGCTTGTAAAAGAAACAGAATGTTCCAGGAACAAAAAGGGGAGCTGAAGGGAGAAAGAGAAGAAGAAGGAGGAGAAAGAGAGAGAGAAGAAAACAAAACAAAACAAAACAAAACAAAAAGGACAAGACCGAGACTAGAGAGTTCAGTTGGGTTATTCACTTGGTTTTCATATCAAGGGCTCACCAAAAATATTTTCCTTTCTAAGAGTCATGCAACATATTGTTGTGTTTTTAATTGAATGGCCCAGTTAACACAGAAAATCTTGATATATGTATATATACATATGTATTTTATTTTTTTTCTCTCTCTAGCTCTGTTTTTGAAAGACTTCGTGTGTTTGTATGCTAGTGCAAAGCAGACAATAAAATATTTACCCAAATAAGCTACCACCAAAGGGTAAAAAAGAAAAAAAAAAAGTTAAAACTGTTCATGTTTCTGTATCATATTCATGGCAGAGAGATGTAAAGACAAGGAGAAGAAAAAACAGACAACTAACTTGTTGAGAACCCATATATTTGGGTCTCAGCATCTCTATGTCAGGTTTGCAAACTGTACTTCCAAAGCTAAGTAAGCAAAGAAAGAAACTGATTCCTTACCATAACACTTGTGCTATGGGCTTCTCAACATTTCACCTGCTTTTTTGGTATGTTTTTATTTTATTTTATTTGGGGAATGTTTTTAGAAAATACCATGGGTAGTAGTATGTTTAAGTTAATACTATAGAATATTTCACAGAAGAGTAGACCTTTCCACATATTAAAATAAAGTTACTTTATGTGAAATTAAAGAGCAACACATCATTTCATTTTCAGACTATGATATGTATTTGTCTCTCTTGGTATCACATGTAGCTCTGCAATGACCCATAGAAAGGACTGCTCTTTACTGGTGGAGAAACACCAGATCAACATTTCTTATTCTCTTCATCAGAATGGTGTTCTAACCAGAAGTCATATTCCACTCTGTCTTGCTCATACACACATTTGCTAAAAGATAGTGATGGATTTAATATCTTTCAGACAACTAATAAGGAAAAAATATTTGTAAATTTCCTTATAGTTTGGAACCTAAATTACAGTTTGCTGCATTCAAGACCTTTTTCATCTTTTTTTTTTTTTTTTTTTTTTTTTTCTCAGTGTGAACTGTTATATACATGTATATACAAACATATTTGGTGAAGTTAGACTGAGGAGCTATGTAACCAACGTAATCATTACTGCAGGTTATGAGTCAATGTCCCCTCAACATGTGGATTACAAACTGCCCAGAATACCCACAAAAACAACTATTTTGCAATTCAAATTTATTTTAGGTTATTCAAAAGAAATTGACAAGCAGATACTGTTTTTGGGGGAAAAGTTGGAGAAGTCCCCAGAATTTCTTGATCTTTACAGAAGGTAGGAAAGCCATCCAAAGGTATGTGAACAAGCTTGAGAAGTCGGCCCTGAATTGTGAACTTAATGAGGTTCAACAAGTCCAAGTTCAAGGTGCTGCACCTGGGTGCAATCCCAGACAAGAGTACAGACTGGGTGAAGAACTCATTGAGAACAGCCCTACAGAGAAAGACTTGGGGGTTCCAGTGGATGAAAATCTTGACCTGAGCCAACAGTGTGTGCTTGCATATAGCTTGCAGGCCAATTGCATCCTGGGCTGCTTCAAGTGTCCAGCAGGTGGGGTTAGGTGATTTTCCCCCTCTACTTTGCACTTGTGAGTACTGCAACCAGTTTTGGGGCCCCCAGCACAAGAAGGATGTGGAGGTGTTAGAACAGGTCCAGAGGAGGGCCACAAATATGATCAGAAGGCTGGAAGACCTCTTCTACAAAGAAAGGCTGAGAGAACTGGAACTGTTAAGCATGAAGTAGAGAAGGCTCCAGGATGACCTTTTTGCCACTTTTCAATACTTAACAGGGGCTTATAGAAAAGATGGAGAGCAAATTTTTTCTCAGTCAGATAATGAGAGGAGAAGGAGGGATGGTTTTGAACCATGGGATGGTTTTGATGGTTTTGAGGGGAGATTTAGATTAGTGATTTGGAGGAAATTCTTCACCCAGAGGTAGTGTAATGGGTTGCCCAGAGAGGCTGTGGATGCCCCATCCCTGGAGGTGTTCAGGTTCAGGTAGGATGAAGCTTTGGATAACCCAATCAAGTGTGTGGTTTCCATGCCCATCGGGAAACTAGATGATCTTTGAGGTCCCTTCTGAACCAAGTAATTCTATAGTTCTATGTTTGTATGATTCTATGATCAAACCCTAAGAAATGGTATAAAAAAGAGTCTGTCTTACAGATTATTTTCTATTTTTGTGTAATGTCTTATTGCACAGAATTAGTTTGAAATATTTGTCTTTAAAACTCCTTCTAATTCACATGGACATATGATCTTACTTTTATTGAGTTCAACAGCTAGGAACAACCAATAAACTCTTGCTAACAATCACTTTTTTTGTATATCCGCTAGTACTCTATCTTCAACAGAAATCTCAGCTTCTATAAGCAAATCTAACATTGTCACAGAGAAAAAGACTTCTAACTTGAATTATCTATAAATGAGATAACCTATTTTATCAGAAAATCTTTAACAATTAAGAACAATAGGAATAGAACTGTATCGATTATTAGCAAATTTGAGTGAATATTAAAAAAAAAAAAAAAAAAGAAAAGAAAAGAAAATATAGGTCTTAAAGGAAGTTTAATTGGCAAGAGGACATTTGTTTTTTAGAGGAATTCTGGGATAGACAGGAAATTATTTGGGACACTTAAATGTCCCTTCTCCTTTGTATGGAAAAAAAAAAATCAAACCTCAAAAAAAAAACACAGACTATGGAAACAAGAAAGAAAGAAAGAAAGAAAGAAAGAAAGAAAGAAAGAAAGAAAGAAAGAAAGAAAGAAAGAAAGAAAGAAAGAAAGAAAGAAAGAAAGAAAGAAAGAAAGAAAGAAAGAAAGAAAGAAAGAAAGAAAGAAAGAAAGAAGAAAAAAGAAACAACAACAACAAAAACACTGAATAATACCAAACTGAAATCTATATAGAACAGTATAAGTTGCAAACTTTCTCCTTTATAGCAGGAACATCTTAATTGTGTTTGGTCACAGCACATATGTATTCTGATAATAATTTTTCCTTATAGTTAGAGAACAAAGTTCAATCTCTCTTGTACAGTTTAAGTAAATACGGAAAGGAAGCCAAATGAGCCTGTACAAATCTCAGTGATTTCATATTTTCCCACACAGTTTTTTTACTGCATATGCTGAAAAGTTTCTAAAGCTTTTGTGTGTCTTTTTTCTTTTTTTTTTTTTTTTCTTCTTACATATACACAAAGGCTGCATAGAAATTTATGTATGTGTGTTCTAATGATAGATCATAGCTATTATCTGAGAGTAATCAAAGATTAGAGAACAAATACTTTAAAGTAAACAGCTATTTTGTCCCAACATTACTAAACATGCTCTTCCACCTGTTACTGATTTCATTTATAGTATCAAAGGTTTTGCTTGTTTGAACACAAAGGGAAAACAGCTATTTCAAGTTGTTTACATAAAGCAAACAAGGGCAAAAACAGGGAAGCATGTGCATGTTAATTGGCTCTGAGTAAGATAAGAACCTTATGTTTTCTCTGGAGTCATGCTCTCCAAAGCCTAGCTCAAAGATCACAGAATCCCATCAAGGAGTTTACACTTATCTATTGAATGAACTAGATATGTACTTCTGATTTGATTCTAGTAACACAAAGCCTTTTATTTTCATTGTGCAATGTTGTTTGTATTCACCATTAAAGACAAAATTGCTTTCTGAATGTAATTTTTAGTACATTTAAAAAGCGAAGCACACATGATGTTTACTATCTTTACCAACATTTCAGGTTGACAGTAAGCCCTCTGCCTCTCTGACATGTCTAACAACACAGTATCTGTACAAACCAAGATCTAAGTTGAAAATTCTTCCTGTAACAGTAGCCAAGAGTGTATGTCAGAGAAAATGAACAGGAAAGGATACCACTGGATTATTGTCTGACAAGCTGGACTATAAGAATTTCTGAGTTAATGGTTGTATTAAGATCTTTGAATTATTAGCCTTCATGGCTTCCCTAAACACTATACTCATTTGTACTTGTAGCCTCAAGAAAGATGTCTTTTATTCAGTTCCATGGCATAGTTCCAGAGAAACAGTACTTGCACACTAAAACTAACTTCTGCTAATTATAAGTGTTTTGTTTTTCTTTTCTTTTCCTTTTTTTTTTCTCTATTTGCTACCTTTCAAGAAATAATGAATGAAAATTCCCTATTCTCCTTCACTATACCATTCATATAATTTACACTTCAAGCTAAAAGGCCATTTTTTCCAGACTGAGATCTAGTAAGAACAAACTCTTCATGCACTGAACATGAAGAAACTATATGACATAGTATGGATTAATAAAAAGATCTTGAACAGACTTGTAAAATCCTTCATTTCTCTGAATTATACTTCTAGGACAATAAAACAAGTAAAAATCATCCAAAAGCTCTAAACAAATGAAATAATAAAATAAAATAAAATAAAATAAAATAAAATAAAATAAAATAAAATAAAATAAAATAAAATAAAATAAAATAAAATAAAATAAAATAAAATAAAATAAAATAAAATAATAAAATAAAATAAAATAAAATAAAATAAAATAAAATAAAATAAAATAAAATAAAATAAAATAAAATAAAATAAAATAAAATAAAATAAAATAAAATAAAATAAAATAAATAATGAAAATTTCTACTAATTAATAAATTAAACACAGAATCACAGAATGTTAGGGATTGGAAGGGATCTTGAAAGATCTTCTAGTCCAATCCCACTTCTGGAGAAGGAAAATCTAAATCATGTCACACAGGATTTGCTCTCACCAGGACTTAGTAGAGGGGGAAGAAAACCTCTCTCAACCTACTAACCACACACCTGCTAATACACCCCAGCACGCCATTGGCCTTCTTGGCCACAAGGGCACAGTGCTGGCATTTGTACATCCTGTTGTCCACAAGGACCCCCCAGGTCCCTCTCCCCTATACTGCTCTCCAGCAAGGCAATTCCCAACCTACACTGGTGTCTGGGGTTGTTCTTGCCCAGATGCAGGACTCTACACTTGCCCTCATTATATTTCATTAAATTTCTCCCCAACCAATTCTCCAATCTCTCTATGTCCTGCTGGATGGCAAGAGTGAAGCATGACTTCCTCTGGGGCCTCAGGGGTACAGAGCTCCTCAGGAGAGCCTCTGGCATTATAAACAGAGAAAAAGAAGGCATTCAGTAACTTCACCTTCTCTTCATCTTCTGTTACCAGGGCACCCACCTCATTCATTAGTGGGCCTACATTGCCTCTAGTGTTAATTTCATCCACAAAGTATTTGAAGAAGCCCTTTCTGTTGTCCCCTCTTGAAAGGTTTAATTCTGAGGCCTTAGCTTTCCTAGTTGCCTCGCTACATCCTCTGACAACAACATTATATTCCTCCCAAGTGGCTGTCCCCTCCTTCCATGATCTGTATACTCCCCTTTTCCACTAGAGTTTGTCCAGCAATTCCCTGTTTAAACATGCAGGTCTCCTGTCTATCTTTCCTGACTGTTGGGATGCCCTGTTCTTGAGCTTAGAAGTCCTTCAATGCTAACCAGCTATCTTGGGCTCCTTTTCCTTCAAATACCTTATCCCATGGGATTTCCCCTAGCAAATGCTTGAAAAGGCCAAAATTGGCCCTACTGAAGTCCAAGGTTGCAATTCTGCTCAGTACTCTATACCTGCCATGTGAGATCCTGAACTCCACCATGTCATGGTCGCTGCAATCAAGGCTGCCCTAAACTTTCACCACTTCAACAAGCCTCTCCTTGTTAGTGAGGACAAGATCCAGCAGTGTTCTTCTCCTAGTTGGCACATCCATCATTTGTACCGGGAAGTTATCATCAGTATACTGAAGGAACCTCCTAGACTGCAGATGGCTGGCTGAGTAGGCCTTCCAGCAAATGTCAGGGTAGTTAAAATCCCCCACAATAACCAAGGCCCATGATCATGAGGCTGCTATCAGCCGCCCATAGTCCTTGCCAACTTCTTCATCCTGATCTGATGGCCTGTAATAGTCTCGTAACAGTACCTTCCATGCCAACCTGCCCCTTAATTTTCACTCAGAGACTATCAACTCATTCCTCATCTGCTGATGGACAGTACTTAATACAATATAGTTGCTCTTTCATGTAAAAAGCAACTCTGCCACCTCACCTTGCTGGCCTGTCTTTTCTGAGAAGGACATATCCATCCATGACCATATTCCAGTCACGTGAGCTGTCTCACCATGTCTCTGTAATTGCCACTAGATGCTAGTCTCCAGATGGAACACAGATTTCTAACTCCTCATGCTTATTCCCCATGCTACGTGCATTGGTGTATAGACACTTCAGAGAACTAGCTGAGCATGTTGATTTCACCCTAAGGGGTGGGAGGTTTCCCAGTGTTCATCACTGCTAGGGTGCTGCCTCACTGGTGCAAACTCAGCTACAACCCAATAACCCTTTGGATTTAGTTTAAAGATTTCCAAATGAACCGTGCTAATTCCTGTCCCAGAACTCTTTTGCCCCTTTGAGATAAATCTTTCCTGCTTATTATTATCAGGCCTTGTGTCTTATAAACCAGCCATTATCAAAGAACCCAAAGCCCTGCCTGTAAAAACAGATTAACTCTTGAAGAATTTTAAACTGGAAGAAGCCTTTAAGAAGCAGAAGATGAAAAAAGTAAAATGTGGAAAAATTCAAAAACTTTCCCTAATATTTTTTTATTCATTCTCATTGAAGTACTTAATTTTCACCAAGCCTAACCCTGCATGCCTTTTACTACTGGAAATTTGTCAGAATCACCTGAGTAAATGAGTTCCTTTGTACTCAAGATAATGCATAAACTTTTAATTCTAAATGGATACCTAAAATAGCACTAATCATCTGTATAAGAAGTATTTCAAATGTATCTGATAAAGAATCTTGAAAACATGAAAGCTCCCACAGTTTCTTCTGGCAGTTTCTTACTCACTGGGGAAATACCAAGGAGATACATGATACTAAAGTTACTAAAGTTCACATCTCCTCATACTTACAGGTTTAGATTAAACAAACAAATAAATAAATAAATAAAAATAAATAAAAATGAATGGCAACAGGCAACACTAAGAAAGAAAAGAAAGAAAGAAAGAAAGAAAGAAAGAAAGAAAGAAAGAAAGAAAGAAAGAAAGAAAGAAAGAAAGAAAGAAGAAAGAAAGAAAGAAAGAAAGAAAGAAAGAAAGAAAGAAAGAAAGAAAGAAAGAAAGAAAGAAAGAAAGAAAGAAGAAAGAAAGAAAGAAAGAAAAAGGAAAGAAAGAAAGAAAGAAAGAAAGAAAGAAAGAAAGAAAGAAAGAAAGAAAGAAAGAAAGAAAGAAAGAAAGAAAGAAAGAAAAAGAAAGAAAAAAGGGAAAGTGAAACAAATAACTGTTCAGCTTTATCTCTATTTCAGTTGCATTTGAAACAGAGATAATTTCTCAAAAATAAATAAATAAATAAATAAAAGCCAATAAACTTGGCTTCTAACAAGTTTATTTTGCTAAGAGGAAAATAAATGTCTCTTCTGAGCTCATGTCATCTAAATTTTTTATTCAGTCTAACATAATGATTTGTGATCAGATCAGAAAAGGAAAAGATGAATGACATAAATATAAACATTTTCTCATGGGGGTGTGGAGACAGGGGGTGGGTTGGAGTCAAGACATAGAAAAGCAGTTTAGTTTATAACGTGCATATAAAGCATCTTGAAATTCAGTTACATGATAAAATAATGACTACACCCGTAAGGTAATTAAGATACTTTAATTTTAAAAACCTACAAGTTTGAACATCTTCTAAACTCTGATTTGTGAAGCCAAACCAGAAGAGATATTCATATACAGTACACGTTTTACATGATTATGACAGGTTGTAAAACAGGACTTGTTAAAGTAGCAACTTTACACTCAGGCCAGTAAGTTTCAATGATCTATATGTAACAATGTCTGCAAAATAATTTCACTGTTGGTCAATATTGATTTGTCTTCTATATTTCACTTCAAATAGTAATCAATGTACTTCACAATTTCTGAGAAACTTGTTTTGTGGGACATGGTTTATGGTGTCACATGGTACTATGTAAAAGTCTACTTAATTGCTAAGTTGGTAAATCTTCCCACCCCCAAGCATGTGAACAGTTATTTTCCTATAAGGAAATTTTAATTCTATTGCGTAAAAGCAAACCTTTCCTTCCCTTTTCCAAACTCCACATTGAATAATATCAGACCAAAGCTTCTGAAATCTGCACCATTCCTTCACAGTCATTCTTTAACCCCTGCTCCATGTGGGGTCCTTCCTATGGGATATGGTCCTTCCTGAACTGATCTTGCATGGGCTTCCCATGGGCAGCAGCTCTTTAAATTTTTGTGGCAAAGCTGTACTTCGAAAGACCGACACAGGCTGTCCTTTAATATTTTTGGAAAATGAACAATAATATAGGGCAATGTAAAAATGACAGCAATACAAATTCTCCTTTCAAAGGCATACACAATATTCCCATTGACATCAAAAGTTTCTTTGACACTATACATCTAATGACGGATTATGGTCTGATGCATCAGCTACATTGCTCTGAAATTCAATTTCATGAGACCATAGAGAATGAGAGGGGGAAGTCCACAAAATCTTAAAATGTGTAAGATTGCTGAAGATCATATTTAATATGCACAGTTTTTGAACTGGTCAAAAAGATTTACCTAAACATGATTACGCTCACTTTGTCCATGCATCTTCCTCTTTGAGGGCGATCTCAATTTTAAGACACTATGCATTCTGTCATTTCTTTAAAGAAGCTCTAGTACATTCCCAGAGTTGTTTCACCCTCCTGGGCAGCTGAATTTCACCACAACAGCTTTCTCACTCCCCCTCCTCAAAAAAAAAGAGGGAGTAAAATATGATGGAAAAACTCAAGGGTTGACATAAGGACAGGGACATCACTCACCAATAATCACCATGAGCAAAACAGATTCAAATTAGGGAGATTAATATCTTATTGCCTATCATTAGCAGACTAGAGCAGTGGGGAACTACATGTAAAAGCAACCTAGAAACACCTACCCCACCTTTCACCCTCTTCTACCTCCTTCCCCTCAGCGACACAGGGAAATGGGGGCTGTGGTCAGTCTCTAACACGTCATCTCCACCGTTCCTTCACAGTCATTCTTTGTCCCCTGCTCCATGTGGGGTCCTTCCTATGGGATGTGGTCCTTCCTGAACTGATCTTGCATGGGCTTCCCATGGGCAGCAGCTCTTTAAGAACTGCTCCCATATGGGTCCATACCAGAGGGCCCATCCATGAGGAGCAAACTGCTCCAGCATGGGTCCCCCATGGGTGGCAGCTCCTCCCAAATCCCCTGCTCCTGCGTGGTCTCCTCTCCACAGGCTGCAGCTCCAGCCTGGAGTAGAACTTTTGCAGGTGTAGAACACACACAGAGAAAATCTTTCATATAAATCAGCTCTGTGATAATGTTATAGAAATGGGAACAGTTGTGATTAATACAGATTATAGTCTCATAACTTTGTAGATATCCAAAATCCAAAGGAGATGTAAAATATATCTATCACATAAAATCTGAATTCAGATGTTTTGTCAGAAAAAGGATTCAAAGATCACAGAAAATTAATGGACCTCGTGGAGAAATGGGTTAGTTTGGCTGAATATATTCTACGTTTCATTGGAAAATGATCCTGATAAACCGACACGTATATGGGACGATTCAAATCAGTGCCAGAGGTAAGGCAACTAAACCTCATTCTAGGAAAGCATATTTCCTATCCATAAGTATTATTGTTAGGTGTGAATCTCTGTAAGGCAGGTCTACAGAAGGACATAGGTTTTCTTGTAGGTCTCTGAAAGAAGATGTAGTCCACCACTAAAGCCCACACTGCCCCCTTCAGTGAAAATATTAGATTTTGTCCCATAAATCCTAATTGGTGCCTTAAATTCTTAAATCCATTGTAGTCGTGCCCAGCAGTGCTTTGTAATGGACACCAATGAAAAGCTCTAAGTATTACTTTAAGATTTATAAAACAGGTTTATCTGTTAATGCCTTTTAAGCCATACTCAGTCATACCAATGTGTGGTGCACAAAACAAAGGAGGGAAATATGACTATGCCAGTACCAGTACATCCCACAAGATTAAGGTATTATTTGTATTTGTAAGTACACCAGTAAAGAAAACATACATCTATGATGTTAAAGACATAACTCCAAATTCATTTAACACCTTCAATTTTAATCACTAATTTTCACATTCTCAATAAATATTTTCAGTAGTGTGAAGTGTGATATGATGTTCATAGTAGAAGTATAACAGAAATTTACACATCAACAAGGTTAAAATTTTTAATACAAAATTAAAAATATTTTTAAAAGTTTAGATATGTGAACTTCTGTTATACAGAAAAAAAATAAGAAAAAAAAGTGTTCTGGGCACCTGATTCTTTAAAGTAATCTCTTTTTCAATGTTTCTATTGACTAATTTGGAGCATAATTCTGTCATGAAGGCAGACTTAATGCAATTAAAGAATGTTATGTTTACAGAAATATAATGATGTTGTCAAATAAAAGCAAACAGCTGCTCCTACAAATGTAGCTTTTTCTCTTTAGAAAAATAATAATTAAAAAAAAGTATTTAAAGTACAATCCATAGATGTATGAGCACTGACAGACTAATCATAGAATGATTTAGGTTGGTAAAGGTTAAGGATCATCTAATTCTAACTCCCCTTTCATAGGCAGGGACTCTGGCCTCTAGATCAGGTTGCTCAAAACTGATCTAGCCAAGCTTTGAACACTTCAAGGGATGGGGCATCCACAGCTTCTCTGGGCAACCTGGTCCAGTGTCTCACTACTCTCTGAGTAAAGAATTTCCTCTGAATAGATAAATCTACCCTGTTTTATTTTAAAACCATTATTCCTTGTCCTATCACCACATTCCCTGAGAAAGAGTACATTTTCAGTTTTCAGGTAGGTTGCCTTTAGGTACTGGAAGACCACTATAAGGTCTCCACAGAGTCTTCTCTTTTCCAGGCTAAACAACCCCAACTTCTTCAGCCTGCCTTCACAGGAGAGGTGTTCCAAACCTTGGACCTCTTGGATCTCTTCTCAACTTGCTCTAATAGGTCCATGTCCTTCCTGTGTTGGGGACCCTACAGGTGAATGGAGCACTCCAGTTGGGGTATCACAAGAACAGAGTAGAGAGCAAGAATCACCTCCCTCAACCTCCTGGCCACGCTTCTTGTGTTGCAGTCATATTTCTTTTAATTACATAAAAAGTATGCATATTGAGTTTTCCTTACTTATCCACTAAAACATAAAGGTGGAAGAATAGTGGGCTTTGGTAGCTTTTTTTTTTTTTTTTTTTTAACCATTAACTTCAGTCAGGACCTTGGTCAGCTCTTTGAAAGCACTCCTGCAAGAATCAGGAGCTGATCATTAGGGGTTTAGGCAACGTGTGTGTACCATCTACCTTGTTATGTTTGTTAGGCCCAACAGTGGGAAAGGGCCAGTGGCTAACTGTCTGGTTCAGGCACTCGTTCCCAGTTAAAAATCTTTTACCAGGTCCAAATTGCTAATTACTTGGACATCTTGCAGAAACCGGCTATAGACAGACCAGCTGGGAAGTTCTGCCTGCAGAACAGTCACACAGACCTGTTTTTTTTTTTTTTATTTATTTTTTATTTTTTATTTTTTATTTTATTATTCCAACTGGCTTGGACTGGTTTTGGCACACACACAGACAAAAGGCTTAAAGAATTGCTACCAAGATAAAAAGGCAAGTAATGAAGAGACTGATGGCTTGAACCTCAGAAAATATGTTATTTATACTATTTGGAGTTCAGAAGGGTTTAATAAGATTTCTCCTGATGCAGAAACAGGTGTTTGGCCAGAAGTGAGAATTATAGGTATTTAGGCTATATTTAATTTATAAAATTACTATATTTAACAGCTCTGCCTAAGTTCTCATTCATTGATAGAATTGTAAGTAAATTGTTTATTTTTTAAACCATAACTGTGTCCACAACTTACCTATTAATTTATACACTTTTGTCTGCAAAATAGAGCATTTTTGTTCTTTTTAGAATCTGAATGTAATGTTTATTACAATTTTAAAATTCAAATAGTAATGGAAATGTTTGGCATCAAGAAAGAATATATCTTGTATCTATAAAATTTCAACAAATTAAAACCAAAAATATCTCCTAAGTAATTTTTAAGAAATACTTTCAGGAGAGATTAAAAGTAGAGAAGGAAGATTCATCTTTTAGGAGTAAACCAGGCTAGAAAACTCAACATCACTACTCATATCCATGTGAGTTCCATAGTGTTCTAGCATTGTTCAGTTAAAAATCTCTACTGAAGTGCACCAAAATCTCCTGCAAGCCTAACGTGCTGGTTATCTTAATTAGTCAGTGACTAAGACTAAAATGGATGATTTACTCCAAATACAGATAAATAAGTATTTAAATAAAGATACATAGGGTTTAAAGAAAAAAATGTCTAAAATTGTGTGTGTGCTTGTGTGTGTGTGTGTGTTTGACAAGGATTTTAGAGAAAGTAATCATTGTGCTTTTTCTCACCTCTTACATGTGTATAGAACTCATGAGAGTGCTAAAGAAACAATTATTTATTTTCTTATAAAGAAATGAATCTTGACAAAGCAGTGGACACATTAACCAACATCTCATTGAGTCATATAAGAAACTTTGTTTTCTTAGAAGACATTATTTCAGAGAATGAATGGGTAGTACTGTTTTTTTGATCTTTCAGCTTGTTTTACCTTTACCAATGTTTTCTACAAATCCAAAAATCACTGTCATCTGAATAAAAGTTTACTTGTGATATGCAGTTTTACACTAGGAATCAGACTAAGACCATCAAACTAACTTCATGTAACTAAAGTTAATGTAATTAAGCCTTTGGCATCAGAAGATCAATAAAAGATTTAAAATGGAAACCAGGAACACTGTTTCTTAACTAAAATGGAATTCAGTCTGTGTAGCATTTTACTTAGAAACATATATTTCTTTTTATGGTATTGACATGTATTTTGTATCTAACATTAAGAGAAAGAACATTTAACTGTTTAACTGTTATAAGAAAAAAAAAAAAGTCCTTCAACAGAAGGAATAGAATAAGAGTTCATTAAAGAAAAACAGGAGAGCTGCAGATACATGTAGATCGGTGAGGTCATTTACACACATTTTACAATCCCATTCCGGAAGATTTGATTGCTTTATTTGCCCCAGAGGCCTCAATCATCACATGAATTTGCTCATCTGTTTAAAACACAGAATGACTACTAACAACTTCCTTCTTCCTTGCACTTTGATGCATTTGTTTCCTAAGTATTTCTTTTAAATTGAGTGAGAATTAAACATAATGCACACAGTTCCATAACAACATTCCTCGTAATGAGAGCCATCTTTTAACGGAAAGTACTGCCTTAGTAAATTAAAAGCACACAATGCGTAAACCACATATATCAGTATATAAAAAATAAAAAGCCCCTTTATTTATTCATTTCACTAAACAATGTGATGAAACATACTAAAATGAAATACACACACACACACACACACACACACACAAAAATTACATACCTAAAAGCCTAAAGACATCTCTCTGAAAAAATAGAAACACTAACAAAGCCATTCTTAGTTAAATAGGCAAACAAACATAACAGGAGTTCTAGTGATAATCATTTTAATATTATTTGCATTTAACTTCTTATGTAGGACATTATATATTTTTATTTTTATTAATTTAGTGATGATTATTTTAATCTTAACTAATCTTAACTAATGTAACTTTTTCTATAAGACTTTATATATTTCTTATTACTATTATACTATTATACTATTATACTATTATACTATTATAATATTATATTATTACGCAGGATGTGGCCCTCACCATCCACGAAGAACTGGTTGGTGACCTGCTACAGCACTTGGATGTGCACAAGTCAATGGGGCCGGATGGGATCCACCCAAGGGTACTGAGAGAACTGGCAGAGGAGCTGGCCAAACCACTATCCATCATTTATCAGCAGTCCTGCCTATCGGGTGAGGTCCCAGCTGACTGGCGGCTAGCAAATGTGACGCCCATCTACAAGAAGGGCCGGAGGGCTGACCCGGGGAACTACAGGCCTGTCAGTTTGACCTCAGTGCCAGGGAAGCTCATGGAGCAGATCCTCTTGGGAGTCATCACGCGGCACTTGAAGGGCAAGCAGGCGATCAGGCCCAGTCAGCATGGGTTTATGGAAGGCAGATCCTGCTTGACGAACCTGATCTCCTTCTATGACAAAGTGACGCGCTGGGTGGACGAGGGAAAGGCTGTGGATGTGGTCTACCTTGACTTCAGCAAGGCTTTTGACACCGTCTCCCACAGCATTCTCCTCAAGAAACTGGCTGCTCTTGGCTTGGACTGGTGCACGCTTCGTTGGGTTAAAAACTGGCTGGATAGCCAGGCCCAAAGAGTCGTGGTAAATGGAGTCAAGTCCGGTTGGAGGCCAGTCACTAGTGGCGTCCCCCAGGGCTCAGTGCTGGGGCCGGTCCTCTTCAACATCTTCATCAATGATCTGGACGAGGGCATTGAATGCACCCTCAGTAAGTTTGCAGATGACACCAAGTTAGGTGCGTGTGTCGATCTGCTCGAGGGTATGAAGGCTCTGCAGGAGGATCTGGATAGGCTACACCGATGGGCTGAGGTCAACTGCATGAAGTTTAATAAGGCCAAGTGCCGGGTCCTGCACCTGGGGCGCAATAACCACAAGCAGAGCTACAGGCTGGGAGATGAGTGGTTGGAGAGCTGCCAGGCAGAGAAGGACCTGGGAGTGATGGTGGACAGTTGGCTGAATATGAGTCAGCAGTGTGCTCAGGTGGCCAAGAAGGCCAACGGCATCCTGGCTTGTATCAGAAACAGCGTGACCAGCAGGGCTAGGGAGGTGATCGTCCCCCTGTACTTGGCTCTGGTGAGGCCGCACCTTGAGTACTGTGTTCAGTTTTGGGCCCCTCGCTACAAGAAGGACATCGAGGTGCTTGAGCGGGTCCAAAGAAGGGCGACGAAGCTGGTGAGGGGCCTGGAGAACAAGTCTTACGAGGAGTGGCTGAAGGAGCTGGGCTTGTTCAGCCTGGAGAAGAGGAGTCTCAGGGGCGACCTTATCGCTCTCTACAGATACCTTAAAGGAGGCTGTAGAGAGGTGGGGGTTGGCCTGTTCTCCCACGTGCCTGGTGACAGGACGAGGGGGAACGGGCTAAAGTTGTGCCAGGGGAGTTTTAGGTTAGATGTTAGGAAGAGCTTCTTTACTGAAAGGGTTGTGAGGCACTGGAACAGGCTGCCCAGGGAGGTGGTGGAGTCACCATCCCTGGAAGTCTTCAAAAGACGTTTAGATGTAGAGCTTAGGGATATGGTTTAGTGGGGACTGTTAGTGTTAGGTTAGAGGTTGGACTCGATGATCTTAAGGTCTCTTCCAACCTAGAAATTCTGTGATTCTGTGATTATTATTATTATTAAAATAATTCTACCGCAGATTTCCAGCCATTAGAGAGTTAAAGAAAAAAAAAAAAAAAAAAAACTTTTCTTTTTTTTTTATATTTAAAAGTTTTTTTCCGTTTTGTTTTGTTTCAATTTTTTTTTATTGTTGTTGTTTAATTCTAATTGACTAATGTCCTTCCATGTTTCAGCTCCAGCATAGGAGTTTGCTAGAAAGCAAGACTATTCCCTTAATTATAAATAAAAAAAAATAAAAAATAAAAAATAAAAAATAAAAAATAAAAAATGAAAAATAAAAAATAAAAATAAATATATTTATAAATTTAAAAAATAAATAAAAGCTTGGAAATCTTTACTTTTTTATTATTATTATTATTATTATTATTATTTTATATTTTTTTTAGCAACATAGAAAATTATTGTTTAATGGAAGAAAATCCCACAAGCTCTGTTGCTTATTTTGCTTTTTATAGACATCTTTAAATATAAGTTGCAGGCCACCCAGTGCAAAACTTGTCAGACCCAGAAAAAGTGTGCTACATTTTTTTAAACAAAAGCTGTCTAAATTGCATACTAAATTGCATAAAGTATTTCTGTCAAAAGGAGAGTTCAAAAAGAAAATGCACAACCCAAAATTATATAAAGAATATTTATAACTGTAGTGAAAGATCACAGTCACAAAAATTAATCTAAAAATTATTCCAGGCTTGTTTATTCCATATGGAGGTTTTCAAAAGCATTATGTGTCAATTTTATTCTACAGTTCACAAAAACCATCTGTCAGCTGTTTCATATCATTTTTGTTTTTCCTGTGTTTAGAGACAGAGGGGCTTTAATAAGGATTCTTTTGTTTCTGACCAAATATCATGTACTCTGTGCCTCTTTTCACCTATCGTTACCTAAGCTCCATACTTTACCTTTTGATTCACTTTATTGTGCTCAATTTCTTCCAACAACACTATTGTTTCTCTTGTCACCCATAAACAGAAGTAATCTGTGACTGTCGTTGTTGCTTAATATTTAGGTAAAAATATAGGTGAAAAATCCTCTTATTATTCCTGAGTTCTTGACAACTAGATCCTTCTGCTACATGACGTTTTTACAAGAAAGATGGTTGGACTAGATGATCTTGTAAGTCCTTTCCAACCTTGTGTTTCTATGATTCTATGATAAAATTGTCACGCAGAGAAAACTAAAAGCTTTGGACACTTGTTTCCTGGAAATTCCTGAAAATCTTGGACCTGCTCAATACATGAATAAAATGCATAATATATTCACAAGAAAAGTTATACACTAGCATTCATCGGATTTACTGAATATTTGTTAGTTAGTACATAAAGACATATCAGATATATTGTGCACACACATACGCTTATGCTCAGAAACCCTACAAATGGTATAACAAAGGATTTTCTGCATAGTTGTTAATAAAATTAATAATTGCATTACACAAAGAAACAGTAAATGACTTAAGAAAATTTCATTGCATCTTTTTTTTTCTTTTTCTTTTTTTTTTTTTTAAGTTTTGAAAGTTTAAACTTGAGGGATAAAAGAGAAAGAAAAATGAATTTTAATTTTTCTCAACTTCTTAGCCTCAGTCTTCACAGACAGTCATGCTTCCCATGTCTCTTTTTTTCCATGAAACTCTAGGCAGAAGCTGGTGGAGCAAAGTCCCTCCCACTGATCATTGAATGGATCCATCTGGATCCACATCTTTCTTGTTCTGGGTCTCCAAACCTGTGTGAAGTACTCCAGGTGGGGCCTAATGAGGGGCACAATCAAGTCCCTCCACCTGCCTCCATTGATGCAGCCCAAGATACAGTTGGCCTTCTGAGTTGCAAGTGCATACTGCTCACTCATGTCAAGCTTTTCATCTACAAGTACCCTCAAGTCTTTCTCTGCAGGGCTGCTCTCAATGAATTCTTCTCCCAGTCTGTACTCATGTCTGGGATTGCCTGGAACTGGGTGTAGTGCCTTGCACTTGGACTTGTTGAACCTCATTAGGTTCACATGGGCCCAGTGCTCCAGCCTCTCCAGGTCCCTTTGAATGATATCTCTTCCTTCTTTGGTGTCTGCTAAATCACTCAGCTATGAGTGATGACTAGTGTCATCTGCAAATTTGTGGAGGATGCACTAGATCCCACTGTCCCATTGATGAAGATATTAAACTGTAGTGGTCTCAGACAGACCTCTGTGGGACACTGGCCTCCATCTGGACATAGGACCACTAATGACCACTCTCTGGGTGTGTCCATCAAGCCAATTCTATATTTATTGAATGGTCCACCCTTCCAATCCACATCTTTCCAAATCAGAGATTAGGATGTTGTGTGGGACTGTGTCACAAGCCTTACAGAAGTTCATATAGATTGTATTGATTGGTCTTTCTTTGTCAACTGATGCAGCCATTCCACCATAGAAGGCCACCAGATTGGACAGGCAGGATTTTCTCTTGGTGAAGCCATGCTGGCTTCACCTCTTTGTCCTGCATGTGCCCTGTCATTGTTTCTAGGAGGATCTATTCCATGATCTTGCTAGGCACAGAGGTGAGGCTCACCAATGTGTAGATCCCTGGGCCCTCCTTTCTACCTGTTTTTAAAATGGGGGTGATGTTTCCCTTTCTCCAGTCACCAAAGACTTTGCCTGACTGACATAATTTTTCAGATATGATGGAGAGAGGCTTGGTGACTACATCAGCCAATTCCCTCAAGACCCTGGGATGCAGATCATCAAGTCTACGACTTTTACCTGTTCAATTTCATCAGGTGGTCTCAAACCTGCTCTTCCTTTACAGTGGGGACTTTGCTCCCCCAGCTTCTGCCTAGAGGTTCATGGAAACAAGAGACATGGGAACATGAGTGGCAGTGAAGACTGAAGCAAAGAAGTTGTTGACAGCTTCAGCCTTCTCCGTATTTGTTGTTACCAGTCCTGCCGTTTCATTTGTCAGAGGGGGTACTCTCTCTTTGGCTTTTCTTTTCTGACCAGTCTACCTATAGAATCCCTTATTATTATTATATATTTTATAATAATTTATATATTATATAATTATATATTATATACATTATATATTTTTTTCATCTCTTGCCAAGCTTTGTTCTCTCTGTGTCTTGGCTTTCCTGATCCCACCCCTGCACATCCAGACAGCTTTTCTGTACTCTTCTTAGACCACATGTCCCTGCTCCCACTGCCTGTGCATTTTCTTCTTGTGTCTCTGTTTGATTAGTGGATTCTTGCTCAGCCATCCCTGTTTCCTGCCCTCCCTGCCCACTTTCTTACATAGGAGTATGGAGAGTTCTTGTACTCTAAGAAAAGCATCCTTAAAGAGTTGCCAGCTCTGTTCAGATCCATTTTCCCTAAGGACAGTTTTTTAGAGGAACTCATCCACTAGTTCTTTAAACAACTGAAAGTTCACTCTTCGGAAGATCATGGTTCTTTCTTTGCTCCTTGCCAGGTCCATATTCTGTGTGATCACAAACTCTACCAGGGCTGATCACTGCCAACCAGACTGACTCCAGTCTTAACCTCTTTAATGAGTTCATCCATACTGGTAAGCACCAGGTCTGGTAACACTTCTCCTCTGGTTGGTTTGTCTAATACCTGTTCTCTCATTTAGTTGGATACCACATGCACTTCAGCTTTTGCAAATTAGGAAGTATGAAAGCAAACATTAGTGTCTTTTCATAAAACCGGATGATTGTAATTGTGGAGGTCCATTATCAGCGTAGTCTTATATTTACTTGCAGTCACTTTTAATTGTTATTGTTGAACCTACAATTTTTCAAGTATTTTTAAAGTTTTTTAAATAAGCCAAAGTTCTGATAAAACCCACATGTTGCATAGTGGAAGACTAAAGATGCCTTGAAACAACATTAAGGTTTAATGTTTTCCTTCCTTCCTTCCTTCCTTCCTTCCTTCCTTCCTTCCTTCCTTCCTTCCTTCCTTCCTTCCTTCCTTCCTTCCTTCCTCCCTCCCTCCCTCCCTCCCTCCCTCCCTCTCTCCCTCCCTCCCTCCCTCTCTCCCTCCCTCCCTCCTTTTTTCCTTTCTTTATTTTAAATTGCTTGTAATTCCATTACAATAGTTTAATATTTTTAATACAGATGAAAAACTAATTTTAATGTTCCTAGCTGGCATGAGGCACTAAATATTCTCTTTATTCTCTTTTCAAAGCTTTCATATGAGGTTCTTAAAGAGGAAATCAAACAGCTGGGAATCTTGGGTGGTTCCTTCATGGACCACCCGAGACAAGCAATCTGTAAAACAACACATGCCAAGACTTGAGTGTCTCATCAAATGCACAAAATATTATGTGTTTTGCACAAAATGTGTATTACAATGAGAAGGATGACCATCAGATGGATTAAATAGTAATCAGGGAACTTGAAATAGACTTCTAAAAAGAGAGAGAAGTAGTTACTCCAAGAAGAGAATCACGAAAGATTGTAGTTGCAATAAAAGTTGCTGGAAGTCATCCTACAACATAACCTCTCTGCCAGTGGGGCAGAGCAAAATTCATATGGGACACTGGGACCAGCCAACAAACAACTGGTGTCAGGCTTGTTATGATGTGCATGTGGGACCTCATGGTGGGTTTTCTCCCTGGTATATTAGTCATATAGTGTTGGAACACCCACATTTTCCCCAGGAAGGCTAGGCAAGTAGGGGAGTCTACAAACTCAGGAATGAGGTGTTGCAGTGATCCCCAAAGCCTGTGAGAGAGTGGGCACAAATATGTATTTCTGTTTCTGTGTGTATTTGTGTAATTAGAACTATTTTGTATTAGTTATTGAAGAATATTTTGGAATTTGTAGGTGTCGTTACATTTTATCTGTGTCTAGTGTAGTAAATGATCTGTTACTTTATTGATACTTGTCCTAAATTTTCACTGATTACTGATCACATTATTAATAAATTTATAAAGTATTTTTATCCTTATTTTCCTTTAAAATGTATGAACCAAGCAGTTTTTTTCTGCAGAGATATTTCACTTTCATCAACAGTTAACAGCAAGTTTGCTTTTTATCTTATCTCATCTCATCTCATCTTACTTTTTTTCATGGAAAAAGTTGTATAACCATATATAACCAAAGGTTCCGAAATACAAATTTCAATTTAATACAATACAATTTAAAAAAAAAAAAAAAAAAAAAAAAAAAAACTTTTTAACAACTTACATCCAAACTATGTGTGTAATGATATTTTTTGGTATTTTTGTAAGAAAAGATGTAGATATATTTATATATTTTGTGGTCTCAATTCCCATTTTCCCTATTTCATCCAATTTTGATCTCCAAATCACTGATGTTGGAGATAATTAATCTTTTTAAAAGTTTAATTTTGCCATTAGCTTTATTTCCACTTATCCATTTTTCTGTTGCTGAAAATGTTTAAAATTGAAGTGATGGTAGGAGGAAGGGAAACAGCCCAGAGATTAAATGACTGTATAGAGGGGTAAAATCATGTATTTTAAAGAAACTAATTTTATCTGCAAGTTGTACCAATCTCCACTCAGCAAGTCAGTTTTTCTAGACAGAAATGACTAAATATCCAGAGAATATTCACTGCCAAACAGTGCCAATATCATCCCTTCAGGAAACATTTACTCTTCCCTATACTTGAAGACTATGGCATCAGAACTGTTGAAGACCAGACATTAATATGTGTTATTACAAATATTTAAAAAATGAAACAAATTGTGTCAAACTCCTTTCCCGTGTAAAACCTTCTTATAATGCATCATCCTAACTCTGCTGAACATGGAGTACTCTGACAGCTGTTGGATCAGACACCTAAATTACAGTTACAACATCACCTTCTTTTTGACCCTCTTTTAAAAACACCTGTTGTCTTCACTCTTTCTTTACAAGGAAAATGTTACATATTTTAGTGTCATCTGGCATAAAGTAACAAGAAGCATAATGCTGCACAAGGTAGTTTACTTAAAATAGAAATTTGTAATTCTAAAATATATTCTTCCATCAGGTGTACAAAAGATCTGATAAATAAAATAAAGTGATCACTATAGCATCACTAAGTGATATCTTGTTATCTAATTAAAACCAAACAAAATGTCCACAAACAAAGGAACTAAAATATGAATAAGAACTGTTTGGCAGAATGTTAGTCTTAACTCATAGCAACAGTTGAATCACTCCTCACAAAACCTGTTACACATATTTATATCTACTTTTCTAACATAGCCCTCACCTCAAATATATTTATTCTTTCATTAATTTTTTTTCCCAGTTCACATCACCACATTCAAAACTCTAAATTCTGAAAAGCATGCCATCATATTATTGTATAGTATTATATAATTTAAAAGTTTAGAAACACCTTGGAAAATATTTCAGCTTATACCATTAAATAATGCTCCTGCCATTGTAGATTAAAAACGTATTTTAAATTTATCCACCACTACTTAGTTTTTAAAACTTACAGTGTAGCAGAACAGAAAGCCATCACTCTCCTTCCTGTTTTGGTCTTTTTTTTTTTTTTTTCTTTTTCCCTCTTAAGTAGTCTAGCTAATCTGCAACTCATTGTGTTTTCTGTTTTAGCAGCATCCTAATTAGCAAATCTTGAAATCTGTGCTGTCATGCATATACCACTGTTTCCAGTGGTACATCTGTTTTTAATGTACAGTGCATAATTTAATGACGAGACACTTCAGTGGTCCGCCCACTGCAAATTTCAGTTGTTAAAAATGTCTGGAGCAAGATGCCTTTAAATAGTAGCCACTTTCTTGGTACATTAATTTTCTTACACTCAGAAGCAGAAAATGTAATTGTAGCTGTCACTTTATGTAAAGCTCTGTTTACTTTTAAATGTTATTTACCACTTAAATATCTTGTTCAAACTGATTATCTACCAAGTCATTTAAAACTTTTATAAGAGCTATTTATTACAGTTAATGTGTTTTTCCTCAGACTGTAGTTTAGGAAGTTTTTCCAATCAGCATTAGAATAAAGTATAGATTTTTTTCTTTAGGCTGGACCTGATAAATGCAAGTCAACTGGATTTTGAGAAAAACTGAAATAAAAAACATAAAACCTCAACCTAGCAGTAAAGCACTGGCTGTGATATTTACATTTAATTTCTTTCCTACATATATACACACAGAAAGAGACAGAACACCTCCCGAGGACAATACCTTAACAGTCACAAATCCATATCCTCATCAATAATACATCTTGGCTGGTAATGAGTTTACTGGCTGGTGCTATATCCAACAAACCCTTTACAATGTGGAAGACCTAATTACAAAAGGCATAACATAGTTATTGCCCAACTAAAGTCTTGTTTGACAAACATTCCAAACATATAGGGACACATATAAACCAAAAAATCCATGATTTATCTTAAATATAGAATAAAACTTACTTTGAAAGTGGGGGAAAAAAAAGCACAAAGGGAAGTAAAAATTCAGTGAGAATTTTTACTTTTTGAGAATTTTTAATTTTTGAGAGGTGACATTAATACTACTTTGGTGTCAGACTGTATAGATCATTAAAATATTGTCTAAAACCCCACAGTCTTCTTTAAAATATTACCACAAGAAATATCTTTGATAAAATGTCACAGTTTGTGTGTTATTTTATTTTATTTTATTTTTTACACTCTACTCAGAAGTCTTTTCTTCTTTTCCTCATATTGTGTCCTGTTCCCTCATGGAATCCAGCCAGATGTATCTGTATCACTCAAAATATATGATTTCCTTAAAACTGAGATGAATAAATGGACTAGTGAAGAAAAAAAAAAAAAAAAAAAAAAAAAAAGGAACGTATTTATTTATTTATTTTCCTGGACCTTTAAATGCATGTCGAATTTCTCCTAAATAGTTTCAACATTCTTGTAGACCTTGTGCTGGACTGTCTCTGAAGCTGAATTAGGAAACAATATGTTTCACGAAAGGCTTTTTAGCACAGGATGATGAAATGCAGAAGTAGGCTATTATATTTAATTACATCTTGTTCCTGAGACTACTCTTACTGCAGAAAGGAGTTTGTTCTCATTATATATGCAGAATTCCCCATTTCTGGTCAGCACTGCCTCCTATATCTCTGTCCTGGGAAGAGAGAAGGAAATGAATAAACTTGCATCTTATCACTGATTTTGTGCTTGCCTGTCAATGACAGCAATGTACAATCTATGCTCTTTGATGGGTGAAAATGTGAGTTTCCATGTCCTTCAGCCACTGCGTTTCTCTTCTCCCATCCAGCAGACAGCAAAGGAGGGTTGTCAGCACTTTTACACACCGAACTCTCCAGATGGTACAGGAATTCATCTTTATAAATTTTCTTGCACTTGGGGCCTGATCCCAACCTGTGTCAGGAACATGCAGAAATCAATAAAGGTTACTTATATATATCCCACACTTTCTCTTTATGTATTAGTTTATAATCTGTCAAAAGTTTTCTACACAAGTACTTAGATGTTTGATCATCTATTCTGTTTTAATTTTGAATTTTATTTAAAATTATATTTTTAATTAAATTAGGCTAAAAATCAAAGCCCAAAATAAACCACACAATCAAAATTGTTGTCAATTCATTTTCTTTCCCTTCACATTGAGGAAAGGAAATGATCCTTTCAGGAACACAGGCCAAATTCAACATCCTTTAGTTCTATGCAGACTTCATACTATTCTTTATTGTAGAAAAAAAAAAAAAAAAAAAAAAAAAGTAACTCAAGTTTTCACTTTAATGAACATAAATAATTCAAAAATCTTTCCATAAGCAAATCTGAAAAGATGTAAAGCTGAATCTAACTTTTTTTTTTTTTTAAATGAATTAAATATGAGTAAGATATACATTGCATGTATACATACATTGCAATATACATACATTGCATGTTTCTTACTCATGATGAAACAACACTTACTCATGGATGAAAAAAGGTTTGCAAAACTATAAGCATACTCAGGCACAATTTGTTCAAAATCTTGGCCAAGCTTTTAATGGATACAGACAGAATCACTGTGTGGGAAACCAAGTTAATTAAGTTAGCTTTTGATTTGAAATGAGGCAAGTAAGAAATTCCAATGAATTATGCTTTCCATTGTCTGGGTCAGAGCAACTTAAAAAAAAAAAAAAAAAAAAAAAAAGGAAATATTTCTTATGCTTGCCTTAAACTAAGCCACATATCAAATGTGAACAATAATTTTGGAACATATTTACATTACAGATAAAAAAGAAAGATAAGGGTTTAGACAAGCAGCTTTCAGCTTCTTTAATAAATGCTTTTTTATTTGGTAAAATTATTTAGCTTCACTAGTTGCAGACAGATTTTAGGCTGCACACCAGTATACCTAGATATCAGAACTGAATCCAGAGGAAGAGGCCATGCTGAGACAGACCTTCAGCATAAGAGAAACTACAGATTTTTACCAGCTACTTCATTCTGTGCAGAATATTGTTTTATCAGCTAGTACTAGCCAAACTTAAGAAATTTGGCAAAATAACAGTGTGCTTCTCACATATGAAAGTCACTTCCTCTCATTTTTTACATTAAACGTGCAACAAAAGCCATGGATACAGAATATTTACAGCTGCGAAACATCCTGATAAAGATTAAGATGCTGTGGCATCAACCATAAAAAGTCAGAAAAATACAACATCAGTTCTGATTCACCAGTCTCAACTCATGCTATTGCTTGAGTATATTAATTTCTCTCATATCATGTGTTAATTTTGATCCAGGCATTTTTTGCATGCTTTTGTTTTCCTGTGACATAATGTTATTTCAAAATAGACTTTTGTATTTGATTGAGGTTCAGAAAGTGTTAGCCCACTATGTTTTTTGTTTTGTTTTGTTTTGTTTTGTTTTTGTCACTAATCATGAGTGGAAATAATGTGAACAAAACTTTGCAAAGCAAAGCCACTGCCTGTGATCCAGCAAAATCGAGGTTTTGGTAAATTCCACTTAGTATTGTGCTATCTGAACATAAGGTATTCAGATTAATTCAGATTTTATTTGAACCAGTGAGCCCACCTTTCATTTCTGAGTGACCAAAGTGGTGGTCTTTGATCTAAAAAATCGGTTAGATGCTAAACATGGAACTCATTAACCTAAGAGAGAGGATGCTCAAATCCTCCCACCAGTCTGGCATTCATTCAGGCACCTGAAAAGAAGTTATTCGTATACAAAGGAATTACCATGTGAATAGAGCTTCCGTACAGTTTCTGCATATGCTGTCCTGCATTTTTATCAAGACTGCAAACATAAACCAGCGTGAGAAAGCAGGTGCTATTTTATTCTATCTTTTGAGCATCAGTCTTTCCCAGAAGTAAGATCTGTGTGCTAATGGCCAGAGTAAGGCACTCTGCAACTAGGCAAACAGAAAACAAACTAAAAACATACAGTCCTGTGCTTTTGATCCAGATTTCATTATGGCACAGAACAGAAAGCAAAAGTTTTTTGATTCTTAATGTCCTTAAGAGTATGAAACTGCAATGCAAAAGCCAAGAGTCTAAAAAGATTATAAACTGTCAAGCTGTGACAGTTTCTCCTCATAAACATGAAGTTTGTACAGAATACAGAACAGAAGTGCCCTTTTAGTTATATGTCTGACTTTCAGTAACTCATCCATATTAAACTATTAATTCTGTTTCAGAAATTTATTTACCTGTCATTCAAAACAAAAAAGATTTTGTTGCCCATGTTAGTCAACAGTAAAATATATTTTTTAAATTAATAACAATAATTGCTGCTATTAAAACAATTGACTTCCACAGAAAATTACTGCAAACAATCCACTGCCTTTTACGGGATTACTCACAGACCATTAAGTTATATGACAAAAAATAAAAATAATAATAAAAAAAAAAAGCATGTATACACCTAAATATTTGCAGGTCATTCAAGAGAAATAAAATAAATGAAAAAAAAAAAAAAAGAGGAAAAGATAAATAAGCAAAGGCTTTAAAACTTGAAAATATGTTTTTTAAAGAGCTATCAGCCATTGGAAATGAAACATCATGGTACAAGATTGAAAAGGCAAATCTCATAACAAAAATAACATAGGAAAAAATCATAGAACCATAGAATCATTAAGAATGGAAAAGACATCCAAGATCATGTGGTCCATCTTACTGCCAATATTACCCACTAAACCATGTCCCAAAGCCACGTCCAACATCTCCTTAAACACCCCCAAGGACAATGACTCCACCACCTCCCTGGGCAACACCTTCCAATGCCTAACTACTCTTTCCAAGAAGAAACATCTTATAATTTCAAACCTAAACCTCCCCTGGTGCAACTCAAAGTTATTCACTCTACTCCTTGTTATCTGCAAGAAGAGGCCAACACACAGCTGCTTCCTTTCAGGTAGTTGTAGAGAGCAATAAGGTCTCCCCAGAGACTAAACAATTCCAATTCTCCAGTTCCCTCAGTCTCTCCTCATAGGATATCTTCCTTTCACCAGCTTCAAAGCCCTTCTCTGAACACACTCCACACTCCATATCCAGGGCCTCGATATCCTTCTTGTAGTGAGGGAACCAAAGCTGAACACCGTACCCGAGGTGCAGCCTTACCAGAGCAGAATGGAACAGGAGGATCACCTCCCTGGTCCTGCTGGCTACACCTGATACACGCCTGGATGCCACTGGCCTTCTTGGCCACCTGAGCACACTGCTGGCACATGTTCAGGCAAGTGTAAATCAGCAACCCCAGACCCTTTTCCTCTGCACTGCTTTTAAGCCACTCTCCCCCAGTCCTGTAGTATTGCATGGGGTTGTTGTGGCTAACATGCAGGAGCTGACACTTAGCTACATTGAACCTCATCCCACTGGCCTCTGCCTATAGACCCATCCTGTCCAGATCCCTGTGCATGGCCTTCCTACCCTCCGGCAGATCAACACTTCCCTGTAACTTACTTGGTGTCATCTGCAAACTTACTGAGGGTGCATTTAATTCTCTTATCCAAATCATCAGTACAGAGGTTAAAAGGGATGGGACCCAACATCAGTCCCTGGAGAACACCACTGGTGACTGGTTGCCAGCTGGATTTTACTCCATTCACCAATACTCTCTGGGCCTGGCTGTCCAGCCAGTTTTTTACCCAACAAAGTGCATACCTGTCCAAGCCATGGGCTTTCCCTCATCCACCAGGTGGTTCACCCCGTCATAGAAGAAGTTAATGTTGGTCAGGCAGGACTTTCCTTTCATGAGCTCATGCTGACTGAGCCTGTTCCCCCATTGGTCCCACATACATTGCATGATTGCATTCGAGATAACCTGTTCCACCACCTTTCCTGGCACCAGTGTCAGGCTGACAGACCTGTAGTTCCCCAGGTACTCCTTGCAGCCCTTCTTGTAGAGGGGTGTCACATTAGGTCTCCAGTCATCTGGGACCTCTCTGGATGTCTATGACTGCTGATAGATGATGGAAAGTGGCCCCGCAATCACATCTGCAACTCCCTCAGCACCCTCACATGGATCCCATCTGGCCCCACAGACTTGTGACAGTCCAGGTGGAGCAGCAGGTTTCTATTTCTACTGGAAGTCTGGGCGGGTTGTTCTGCTCTCCATCCCAGACTTCCAGGTCAGGGGGCTGAATACCCTGAGGATAAGTGATCCGACTATTAAAGACAGATGTAAAGAAGGCATTAAGAACCTCAGCCTTCTTCTTACCATGAGTAGTCTTGTTCCCCCCCTGCATCTAAAAAACATTTTCTGTTATCCTTAACCATAGTGTCCACATTGAGCTTGTACAGGGCTTTGGCCTTCCTAATTTTTTCTCTACATATGCCGGCAACTTCCTTGTATTCTCCCAGAGTTGCCTGACCCTTCTTACACTGGACGTAAGATCTATTTTTCTCCTGAATACTCAGTAAAAGTTCCCTGTTCAGCCACACTGGTCTTTTTCCCCACCAGCTCATCTTATGGCACACAGGGACAGTCTGCTCCTACGCCTTTAAGACTTCCTTCTTAAGGAGCGTCCAGCCTTCCTGGACCTCCCTGCTCTAAGGACTGTGTCCCAAAAGACCCTCCCTACCAGTGTCCTGAACAATTAAAAGTCTGCCCTCTGGAAGTCTAAGGTAGCAATTTTACTGACCCTCCTCTGACATTGCCAAGAATAGAGAACTCTACCATGTCATGATCACTCTGCCAAGACAGTTCCCTACCACCACATCTCCTATCAGTCCTTCTATGCTCGTGAACAGCAGATCTAACAGAGACTCCCTCTGGTAGGCTCACTAACCAGATGAGTCAGGAAGGTGTCTTCCACGCACTCTGGGAACCTTCTAGACTGCTTTCTCAGAGCTGTATTCTATTTCCAGAACATGTCTGGGAAGTTAAAGTTGCACATGTGAACAAGGGCAGGCAATCGAGCTGGCTATTCTGCCAGATGCTTATGGAATGCCTCATCTATGTCTTCATCCTGATTTGGCAGTCTATAAAAGACCCCCACCAGGACATACACCTTGTTGGCCAATCCCCTGATCCTTATCTAGAAGGACTCTGCTTTATCATTCCCAACCCTGATCTCAACAGCATCAAAACATTCTCTAATATAGAGAGCCACACCACCATCTCTCCTTAGTTGCCTATCTCTTCTGAAGAGCTTGTTGTCATCCCTTGTAGCACTCGAGTCATGGGAGTGGTCCCACCACATTTCAGTGATGGCAACCAGGTCATAGTTTGCCTGCCACACAATGGCTTCCAGTTGTTGCTGTTGCACATGCTGCGTGCATTGGTGTAGATGCACTTCAGTTGTGTCATTGCCCTCACCCCCAACCCTCCAGAGATAAAGTTTTTTAAAATGGTTAACAAACCTTTACTTATGCAGTATAAATTGAAGGTAAAGGCATATTAAAGAGGGGTTGAATTAAAACAAAGATTTTCAGTGGTACACACAGGTTAAAAGAAAGGACAGTATGATATCCTAAGGCTTATCCATGGACTTCATTGTGGTACGATCACTGTGTGTAAAATCAGTCTGTCAAGCAACAATATTTCATCTCTGATAGATGTACCCAGATTGTCTGTTTTCACCCATAACCAGCTGTCAAGCAGTGTCACATCATCAATGTGAACTTCAGGTTTCTGAGGTATTATTACTCCATTACAGACATAACAACCCAATTGGAAGTAATGACATTTGTGCTACTAAACTATCCTGAAAACTTCTTAAAATCTTATATTCAGGTTATTATTATTGAAACTTAAATTTCAGCAAGATTAGATTTTCTAGTGCTTCACATGTGATGATGACAAGTGTTGTGTCAAAGTCCTAATATAGCTTGATATCTCACCCATCATCCATCTTTGGCATTGAGCCCTGATTTGGCATCAGCCCTGAGGGAGGGAAAAAAAAAAAAAAAAAAAAAAAAAGAATAAAAAAAGGGTGGAAGGAAGGAAAAAATAAAAAGACATACGGTAAAAAGACTACAAACACAACCAAAAAAAAAAAAAAAAAAAAGCAATCCACAATTTATGAAGGGCTATAAAAATATCTCTTCACATGCTGCTTAGTCCCTCTGAGGGACCTAATCTTGACTTTATGTATTGTCACAGAGGCTGCTCCTTCAGTGCCCTGGATTGAATCAAAAAGAAAATATCTTAGATTTAGGAAATTATGCCTCCCAAAGAACATTTTTTGAAACTTGAAATAGTTCTTCAAAATTTTGATTTTCACAAAAGGAATCCATTGATAATCATTCTCATGTTGAAGTTTCTAATCACTTGTGCCTTTGTATATTTATTGCCAGTTCATTTCAATAAATATAGAAGTGCACTTAATATTTAGTTATTCAGTAGGAGTGTAGTCATTGATAAATACTAAAAAGTCTTAGATTACTATGGATATTTATTAAATATACTCCAAAGTAAGTTCACCAGATTAACATACAAGACTAACCACTTTTGAATTGCTAGTGAGACAAAAAGCAGAACACATGAACAAAGCTGAAGAAGAAACATTAGAAGCTTTTGAATAAAATTAGTTGTAAATTCTCAGATAATTAGACCTGGAGCTCCCACTGGAGCTTTATTGCAACCAGTGGTCAGAAGTAAATATTTATCACTTAAGTGTGAAACGGGTATGAATAGTGCCATTAAGCCTCCATTCAGCAAAGCATTCATTCATATGCATAATTTTGATTTCAGAGGAATTGACATATGATAAATGTATTGGGAATTGTAACACTAAATAAGAGAGCAATTAAAAATATGATTAAAAAATCTGTTCACCTGGGCCTTTCAACATTATCTAATCTTTGGCATTGTGGTTGTTTTTGAAACGTGGTTCTTGGGATCCCAGTGAAAGGAAAAAAAAATAAAATAAAAGAGAGTATTTGGTACATCACATAATTTCCCAGGGTATTTAAAGGCTGGTTTCTAAATTATCACGTGGACTTCATTGATGTCTGGCATAAATGAGAAATGATCTTGTTCGATTTGCAAAAATTTTTAAAGTGCTAGTTTGGGGAAGAGGTGAGGAAAGTTATACATAAGGATATTTTCTGTCAAATGGTTCTATAAATTGATATAACTTCTTTACAAAATAACTACTCCTGACTTCTCTTTGCTGGTACAAAAATAACCATTTATACAGGGCATCTGGATTTCTGAAGAATTTTCAGATCCCATAAGAAGCAACCCCTTCAGTCACTTCTGCAGAACGAGATAGAATAGCTTCTTGCGGGGGCATGCAGCTTTTGTCAAGTTAAGATATATTACCAGAAATTAAAATGCTGCGTATGTTAAAAATAATGAAAGAAACACAAATAGCACATTACTTACTCAGAATGAGGACCTGTTGTAAAACCAGTGTTAGAACAGCACAATTTGGGCAATTTACTGTTATAAGCAGTTCTGTAGCTCATTATTTTCTACACAAAACCACTTTAAAACCTCTCATATGCTTTTAATACACCACTTAGTATTAGGCAATTACCATTTCCTTTTCAGTGTTCAGCCTCTTAAGTCTTTGAACTACAGTATTCTGACAATTGTTATAAAACCACAGAGAAAGCAAAACATTTTTGTTCACCAGATCACAAATATATATATAAAGTGTTTTTGTTACAATTTGTTCTACATTAAAATCTTTTTAATTAGCGAAGGATCAGGCTTAGACTACAAACTGCCAGCATTCTTATCAACTGAGGTAAACTTTAGGAACCTGCATAGCACCATATATTTGCTACTCAGGTACTTATTAAAATAAATAAATGTATAAAAATAAATAAAAATAACCTGTATGCTTTAGGAAAGAGAGAATGAAATACATGTAAGAAGAATGTGAGAATAATCATGGATATTGTTGTTTGTTTGTGTTTGATTTTTCTACATTTACTTACCCATACATAACATGTGTGATATGTAATGTGTACTTCAGTATTTGTTGTGAATATAGGAATTTAGGAATTTTGATGCTTCTTTTATTACGTTTGTGTTTTGTTTTGTTTTGTTTTGTTTTGTTTTGTTTTGTTTTCAACAGTAATAACAAAATTCACAAAATTAATGTTTTCATTAAAAATTCTTTTGATTACTGTTTATTAAAAAAAAAGTCAAAAACATTATTGAGGTTGATGGTTGGTTTAACTATTCAAAATGTAATATTAAAAGTCTTAATGATAGGAAAGATACATCATCAGTGAAACAGTGGAAAGCACTGGGGGTAACAAATAGAAAAATTAAACAAATAAATAGATATTACAATTTATACATGTATATATATATATATAAATCTTTATACCCTAGACCTTCAGTTCAAATTTTATGTCATATTTATAAATGTTAAAAATGCAACACTGAGCATATCCATTCTTGATATTTCATACTCCAAATATGACCATCCAGTTTAGCTGAGCTTTAATTAATATCCTGTTACTCATGGCAAAGCTTTGAATTGTAACTGCAATTTTATTAATCTTATTGATTTATTATTTCAAGGAAGCAAATTCTACATTCATTTTTGTTTACTGTCATGGTACTTAAAAGGCAAACACAGCCTAAAAGATGATTTTGGCACAACCAAATCTCTTGACAGACCCTTCAAGACATGGAAATTTTCCAGGGGACAGCTGAAATACAGAATGCAAAAAGCTGCAGGCATTGCATGGGATGATGACAAGAAAATCAAGAGCAAAAGGAGATCATGCATTTCAGATGATTTTTTTTTTTTCAAATAGGAAATACTGGCAAAAGGTTGAAGGATTCCTAAATATAACCATAATACACAGTTACAGATCAAAGAATATTGTTTCAGTGGTTACAAAGAATTCAACATTTGCATTAGGCAAAATTTGCAGTTTAAGGGAAACCTTGGTATTTCAATACTTTTATTAATGCGAAGTTTTGCAAGCAATTAAACACAAAGGAAATGTGGTATTGATTATTAATTATTATTATAATCTATAAATATAATATATAATTATTATAATTATTATAAATTGATTATTTACATGTTTTTAATATCAAAAAGATGATTATCAACACACACATCAAAAGGAAATATCAATAGGTGTATTTAATCATTCTTTCAAGATTTAATTAGATAAAAATATTCTAGTTACAGCTAATTCCATACATGTATTCTTATACTGCTTGCAAAATCTACCATTTCAAAACAACATTTAAGGAAGATGTATTCTATCTAACTTGTCCATATACATAAAGAGGAAAGCAAATTACATCAGAGGTGTGAGTAATATAGAAATTATATTATCAGTAGATTTTAAAGCATATAGACATCACAAAATGGTTAATATTCCATTTGCGTAGATTTATTATTCCTGACAGTGCCTGCAAGTTGGAACACAGAACTGAAGGGATATGCTGGAATATTAAATTATTCTTTGCTATAATTAGCATTCATGTCTTAAATCGCTTTCAAAAACATTGTAAGTATAATGGTAAAAGTAGCCATGATCTTACCTTGTAATAATTGTTTGAACAGTGTTCAAAACTTTCATTTCTAGGACATACAGGCTTCTTAAACTGATTTTCAGTGCAGTGATAGATTTCATTAAGAGAAATATGATTTTGAAGGTGAAAACAACTATATGAAGAAATTGGAATTTGCTTCTGCTCTTTGCCTTACTACTGATGCCTACATTTGGTTTAATATTACCAGTTCAGTAGCAGCATTTCCTATTTAGGAATTCCTCATTTTCCAGTCCCCAGTTCAAGACTTTGAAATCTCCTTTGAGAGAGTTGGTCCCTGGAGACAGATGAAGCCAACAGAAACTATACTTGAATATTTAAAGTGAACTCTAGTATTAAGCACTCTGAGGGGGCAAAATAGAGGGTGGAGTAAAAATCAATCAATCGATCGATCGATCGATCAATCAATAAAACCATGGATAGAACAAATTTTGTACCTGAAGTATGTAGACACATGACATGACTTCAAGATCTCTTGTTTTTATCTCCTGATTTGTAAAATGTGATAGCAAGATCATTTGCCATAGCAAGGCAAATAAATAATTTAATCTTTCAGAAAGACTCTGAGGGAAATGTCATAAGAAAACCCATGTGTAAGTGAAACATTCTTTTTTGGAAAATAGTTTGAACTACATTAAGTAAGAAGGTCAAGAGCTACACACTGAGCTAAGTGTGTATGGGTGTGGGGGGTGAGAAGGAAGATATAGTTTGATTTTGGACTACATATCATTCACCCGCTCCACAAGTCGTAGAGTCTAAGGAAAACACCGCCTGCAAGCATGTAATGAAAGGCACTACTATATGGCATTCAACTCCAACAGTAACAGAACTATCTTTTCTTTTCACCAGCTGAATTTTCCACCTCAAAAGTATGATTCATTAGTGTGAAGGGAAAGAGTCTAACACTATTAATGCTCCATATTTTTAATATTTTGATAAAGGGAGACTTTTTCTCTCAGGTTCAGAAGATTAACAAACAGTGAACATTCATTCACTCTCTTTAGCAAGTGACAGTTCCAGGTCTGCTGCTCCTTTCTGTATCTTGACTAGCCAGCACAGAGCAGTAATCTGCTACAAGGATGGTCCAATAGCAAGTATTTCCTCTTTGAAATAAAAACAGTTTGACTTTTAGAGTTGCTGTTGGTTGCCAAGCCTTCTCTAGCGCAGCAAAATAATACATTGGCTCTTCCATGGGACAGATTATTAAATCATAATTTAAGCCTCAAAACAAGAGCGTGGAATGAAAACAGAGCCTGCAGAGGAGTTTAGCTTAAGACAGTTTAGTTGTCCTATGTGTGGAAGAAAATGCTCTACTTGAAACTGCATTAGAGCCATGTTATTGTTAATTTGTTATGATCTATCTTTATTTTTTCAATCCACCTGGCGGCAGCCAAATTCTAGCTTCTGGAATTTTCAAGCATTTTCATTAAAGTGTATGTGGGAGGTGAAGTACAGATTTCTTTACGTAGCGGTTTTAACCTGCTAGGCAGCTGAATTCCACCACAATGTCAATCTCACTCCCCCTCCTCAAAGAAAAAGGGGGAGAAAATATGATAAAAAGGGCTCAAGGGCTGAGATACAGCAGGAAGATCACTTGCTAACCATTGTCACAAACAAACAAAGCAAAGGGAGATTAGTATAGGGAGATCAATATAATTTATTATCTATAATTAGTAGATTAGATCAGTTAGGAACTAAATGCAAACTAAAAACACCTACCCCCATCCACCCTGTTCTACCTTGTCCCCTCAAGTGGTACAGGGGGATCAGGAAAGGGGACTGAGGTCAGGTCCTAATGCTTTTTCTCCACTGCTCCTTCACAGTCACTCTCTGCCCCTTACTCCAAAGTGGGGTCCCTCCCATGGGATGCTATCCTTCCCGAACTGATCCTGTGCGGACTTCCCACGGGCAGCAGATCTTCAAGAACTGCTCCTACATGGTTCTGCAACACATGAGTATACTGCTCCCATCTGGGTCCCACAAGTGTACATCCTGCTCCTGTGTGGGCTCCTCTCCACGGGCTGTAGCTCCAGCCCCAGGCCTGCTTCGGCGGGGGCTCTCCATGGGCTGCAGCCTCCCCCAGGACATATCCACCTGCTCCATTGGGGGCTCCTCCATGGGCTGCAGTGTGGAGATCTGCTCCATGTGGGACCCATGGGCTGCAGGGGGACAGCCTGCTCTATCAGGGTCCTCTCCACAGCCTGCAGGGGAACTGCTGCTGTGTGCCTGGAGCACATCCTGCCCTCCTGCTGCACTGACCTTGGAAGACCTTTAAGATGATTCTGCATCTCCGTAGAGCCTTCTCTTCCCCAGGCTGTAAATGTTCAGCCCTTTCAGTCCTAGGAAAGGTGTTCTTCATACAAGAGGTGCTCCAGCTCTCTCACCATCTTCATGGCCCTACTCTGGACTTGCTCTAACACTTCTGCATCCTTCTTGTGCTGGGTCCCCAGACCTGGACACAGTAGTCTAGGTGGGACCTCATAAGGGTAGAGTAGGAGGGGACAATCATTTCCTTCGACCTGCTGGCTACTCCTGTGTTGATGCATCCCAGGACAGTTGCCTTCTGGACTACAAGTAAGCACTACTGGCTCATGTCAATATTTTTGTCTAGTAGAACCCCCAAGTTTTTCTCTGCAGGGCTGTTCTCAATGAATTCTTCTCTCAATATGTGCTCATATGTGCTTTTACTTTAAAAGTAAGGAAATAATTTTAGTTTTCTTTTTTCAAATGAAGGGGTGGCAAGCTGAAGAATCCAAGAAACGCTTTATTTATGGCGCAAATAGATCATAAGATATCTTTTTTTGGAAGACTATGAAGGTACTGAAAACAGAGATGTCATTTCTAGAAATGTTAGAGCTTAACTCCAGAAAACATGTAGGTCATTCTTTAGCTTAACTATAATACACAGAGCCAAACCTAACCAGTTTTTAAAAGGATCACCTCATTTCCAACTGAGATACCAGACCATAGCATGAATTTATCTTGATGTATATGATATTTGTACTTGCAGTTACTATTCAGACACCAAATACCAAAAAAACACCAGCAACAACAAAATTAATGGCAAATTCAGAAATGCAAAATTGCATATAATAAGGAATAAGAAGCATAAAAATATACAATTTACCTCTTATAAATGAGGGGAGGAGAGAGGAGGGGAGAGATAGTTTCTTCAGCTTTTTTTTTTTTTTTTTTTTTTTTTCCCTCCAACTCATTTTGACTGTTTAACACCTAATGCCTGTGTTCCTCATAGATGTGTGGTACAGAAATTATGTAAAAGTGTCCAACAGCAATGCATTTCATACTCTCTTAAGCACCTTTAATTACTGTCTCACTATCTCTCTTACCTTTCACACACAATTTCCAAAACATATCCATGTATATCTTAAGTGACACCAGAAGAGATTATATGACATTATAATTTGCATTTTTTTAATTTATTTCAGATATTTTTTTTAGTGAAACTTCACCCAGGGGAACATCTGCTGTTAATCATACAGTATGAAACAGTGAAGTCTGTTTAAAAAAAAATAATAATAGTTTCATTGCAATACTCTCCCCATGTCTTCATACAAAATATTTAGTAGTTTCCTGAAATCATTTTTCCTCTCATTTTTCCACCTGTTATTTTCTTGCATGTGTCTTTTATTCCTCATACCTGTAGCATTCTTTTTCAGGCTCCCTGAGTCCTTAATACTCTTCCAAAACTTTATTGTCTACAAAAAACAAGCTAACCGTATTCTCAACATTTATTATATCACAGTCATATGAATCTATAACTTTTATGTGCTTCCTCTGATTAATAAGATAAATGAAAAGTTAGGAAAGAAGCTTTTTAAGACATGGGGTGTCAAGACTAAGAATTACAGCCACTGTTCTAAAGGAAGGGCAGGACCAGTACTTCTCCTAATACATGTATTCTTCTTATTTATCTACTATCTTACTTTATTAAGATAATATTTATCTTACTTTATTTCCTTTAGACCTTTATATATATATATATATATATATATATATATATATGTATATATATTCAAACTAAGCAAACATATTTAGTGAGAAAACATCACATTATAAAGTCTTATTATGACATGAGAAACTTTCCAAACTGGGCTTGGTAAAGATTTGCATTAGCAAAAATTCAAAACCTTAGGAAATCTGTTATGAATGATGACTCCTTTATGTAACTGCATGTTAAAATTTCTTACCATAATAACTTGTAAAAATGGAAATTTAGTCAAAAATATACACATGGTATTTCAAGGTAACCTTGATGGCCAGTGCAACAGCATAAATAATTGTATTCATCTTCTGAAAGTGGAAAGGTATATGAAATTTGGATGTAGCATTGAACATGTTGCTTTGATATTTTTTCTTCCTCCTCAGTAAACCATTACATTTAAAGGTTTCAACATGTCTTATTCTTATATGTGAAGCATAAAAGAGAGAGCAGGGTATATAAATTAATGAATATATTTGTGACAAGAACTTTGCACGGTGCTTATAAGCCTGCTGTCAAAATCACTCATGCAGAAACTCTCTCACATTAGTGTAGCAGAATAGCTGTTTTGCTTTGTGAGAATACAGGTTGCTAATCAGGTTGCTAAGTCTGTAGGAAGAAAACAAATGCAAAAGGAAAAAAGAAAAAAAAAAAAAAGGGCGGGGGGGGAGGGAGGGGAGAGAGAAAAGAAAAAGAGGAAAATAGGGGGAAGAGGGAAAAGAAGATCCAACAATAACATCCAGGTACTGGTGTCTAAGCTTATTTGAAACTGAGCTTGCCAGTCCACTCCTTTAATCTATTGGCATTCACACTTCATTGAAAGTGGGTTTGCATTTGGACAAGGTCTTCATTTTCACCTTCTCTGCCATTGCCTTAGGAAAATGAACAATTTTGCTGGGGTGTAAGTCAATTGTAGGTTTGTTCAGCGGCAGTTTTCTACACCAAGTAAACATCTGTATGTATGTATTTTGTTGGGGGAGTTAACGGGTAGATTTATTTCCAGTGAGTGACTTTTCCTTGTTTTCTATTTTAAACATACATAGAGCTCACTGAAAGCACTGAGTCAACAACAGTGTATACTGAAGCCTGCTAAGGCTGTAGAGAGGTGGGTGTTGGCCTGTTCTCCCATGTGCCTGGTGACAGGACGAGGGGGAACGGGCTAAAGTTGCGCCAGGGGAGTTTTAGGTTAGATGTTAGGAAGAATTTCTTTACTGAAAGGGTTGTGAGGCATTGGAACAGGCTGCCCAGGGAGGTGGTGGAGTCACCATCCCTGGAAGTCTTCAAAAGACGTTTAGATGTAGAGCTTAGGGATATGGTTTAGTGGGGACTGTTAGTGTTAGGTTAGAGGTTGGACTCGATGATCTTGAGGTCTCTTCCAACCCAGAAATTCTGTGATTCTGTGATTTATTCAAAGAAATCATACAAAATGAGGTGCCTTCCACCATTAAAGACACTTATTTAAAGACCTCAAGGTGAAAAAGACCAGACAAATGAGATTAATTGTAAAATTTAACCATAAAATTCTTTTGATTGTATTGTTAATAATGTCGGGGGGGGGGGGGGGGAGGGGAGGAGAGGGGAAGGAGGTGAACAGTATTTCCTTGTTCATGTAGTATGTGAGGCAGACAAACATTTAAGAATTAATTGAGCTCTCCTGAAGTCTGACATGTCACTTTCCCCAATGACTTGATTCAGAATGATCTATCCAAAATGTATCAATTTGGTACATACTATCAAAACTGCTTTTCCTAATATCTAGAAAATGCTATGCTCTGAACTATGCTATGCTCAGACAAAAGCAATCAAGAACAAGGTTGTTCAGCATTTAGGGTAATCGATAAGATCTCAGAGAGAGTTACCACTCAAGCATGCCTGAACCTCCATCTTCCACACTATCTTTGGTCTTCATTGGTCCTAAATTTGAATTTACTACATGTAACATAATTCCTGCAGTTTTTCACCCAGACTATGTGGGTCTAGTGCCTGCAAGATATCAACCACTTAGGAAGCATGACCAGTGGTGAACTGGTCAACTAAAACTGGTGAACTAAAACAACTTTTTCTAAACTTATGCATATAGTCTTATAGTCCTATCAAAGGGAGTACTGAGTCATAATCAAACAAACACTCTGGATAATTTTCAGTCATGAACACTACTCCCTTTTCCTTCCCCCTCCTTCCCCTTTCCCCTTTCATTAATTAACCTTCTCAGTATCTGGTAAGAGTTGTATTGAAAATTATAACCTGGATGAATTAGTCACAACATACATCAGTCCTTGAATAGTTTGCCAAGCAATATTAGACAGTACTATTTTTTCCAATTTTTCCAGTATTTTTTTTTCCAAATTATGGTCAATGTGATGACCATATCATATCATATGGTCAAAACACTTCAACCTTGGTAAACATACCTGTCTTCAAAACACAAGCAAAGGTGGCAAATAGACCTTGTAAAGCTTTCTCAAGCTACTTTTGCTTCTACCTAGAGCTATGCATAAGTATTAATAAAAGTCTGCTTCACCAGGAACAAACAAAATAAACACAGAAAGTTATGTGCTTGCTTTCTCAGAACTTCCATTTTCAGTAAGTTTTAACTAAATATCTATTTGCAGCATTACCTTTTTGCCCCTGAAGTGCACAGATATTTTTGTAGGCCTTTTACAGGGTAGAGTTCCAGGAATTTGTGACCACTGCCAGAAAATAATACTATGAATGGAGAAAAACAAAAACAAAAACAAAACAAAACAAACAAACAAACAACAACAAAAAAATTAAAATATGTGCTGATCTCAGTAGCTAAGATGCTTTATGAATACTGTCTTTTAAAGATCAGTCTGTACATTTGCTTACATTATTCACAAACAGCTCTGTACATCAGCTGATTTATAAGCAGATGAAGTTTATCCCATACTGCATCATAGTTTTATAAGAAGTGTTTTTCTTTTAACATTTCATGTTAGATGTGAATGCAGGCAGACATATACTCTATACACGCACGTATATATATATGTGTGTGGTAGTTTTGCATAGGGTTGGGACTAGTTTATCTTTCTTTACATTCAGACAGCTTCCCTATAGCTCACCTTTTAATTGCTGTGTCAGAACCACTATGCTAACCCACCCACATCACAGAAGTTGTACCATTCATCAGAATTACACATATCTGTGACCAGAACTGTTTTCAGTATTCAAACACATTCTGTCTCCACACTGTCACCTTAGCCTAAAACCCCAAAGACAAGTATATGCCAGTGGAAAGTGATGTAAGTGCAGTCAAGCAAAACAGGAGTAAAAAACCTCCTGGAATATATTTTTGAAGCATGGATTATTTATATTTCAGAAATTACTACTTGGTTTTGTGATATAACTACATTTCCTTTTTAGGGAATTGTATATATTCCCAAAAGTTGGAACACATGGGCATAAGAGCACATGTGGTACTAACACAGCCCTACAGTCCCAGCCTGTGCAAGATGTATCAGCTTGTTATAACCTTCAAGGGCTGCTCATTTACCAAAGCACTCCTTGTGCAACCCTACGCTAACACCTCTGTTTCTGTCAGGTTGAGTATAATGTTGAGGGCGCAACTGACAGCAAAATCTCCACATTACCTTTATAACTTCAGCAAGAAAGAAATAAACCACTTTAGCAAATGAATTTCTATTGTGTATTTCTTGCTTCTGTTGTCAGAGCTTACTCAAAGTCTCTTCTGCTGCCGCAGATCAAGCAGTAAACACTATAATTCACTGATACTTTTTAAAACACCAGAATTGGATGTTATATTTTTCATCAGAATAATATTTTGTGCTACTATATTTTACTTTTTTATTATTTAAATGATGAATCAATTTATTTAATCATTTAGAATTAGGAAAAAAAAATGACTGAAAGGAAGAAATATAAAGGAAGAAAGGAATAAAGTTATTTTGGAGTGAAACTTTCCCCGAATTTGTACCCTTTCTGATCTTATCCCAATGTCCACAGCACCGATGTTTAGACGGCTTATCTTTCTTTTCCTAATCAATCATTTCCTTATTAATCATTTTTCTACTTTTGACATCATTTAAAAAGAAAGTTCGTCACTTCTGATGACCAAACAAAATTCTGCACTGTCCTCCAAACATTGAATGAAGGAACAGTCTAGACAGAAAATTTAACAACAGTTATAAAACAATTCCCACTAAAGTTCATACATACACATGTAGACATGATACAGAGGTACGTTACTGAATCTTAAGGTTAAAATGATCTAAGTTTTTAAATACTAATTTTCAAACAGCTCAGTTCCTGACCTATTTGTTTAAATTGCTATATAGGTGCCATCTTACATGTAATTGCAGTATAAATGAAGTTGAGGATAGAATGTCATAAAAGTAAAAAGGGATGTGAAAAAGGGGGATTGTATATTTAATTTCTGAAATCAGTGATAAACTTTTCAGGAATGCTAAAATACTGTTTCACTGTGCAACTCAGCTCATACAAGTGCTTTTCTGCATTACTAAAGTGCTAAGAAAAAAAAAAAAAAAAAAAAAAAGGAGTCTATACAAGACTCCTAATACAAGAGCTGTGTGAAAACCATGGAATCAAGTTGATTCACCCTGTGTGAATATTCCAGTTTTGTGTGGTACATGCCCTGGAAATTTCAAATACACTTTCTGAATGTTTATCATATCACCATATCCTTCACTATTCCGTCAAATTTTTAAAGGTACCACAAATTAACTATGCTTTTTTTTTGTAATTTCCATTTGCTGTTCTCTGAGGTAATAGCCGCAAACCATTTTCCTTGAAAAGAGTTTATGACCAATTCCTAATCAAGCTTTAAAGCAAAGATATCATGATGATAAAGGAAAAAACATTACTAGATATTACCAAAACCTTGCTCACACCTTGTGCTTGTATTTTCCTAGGAGATAAAAATGATGTTATTGCAAGTGTATCATAAGACACAAATTTCAAAGTATAGAACAACTAAAGAAAAAATTAAAAAAAAAATTAAAAGGATATAAATCTACAGAAAACTGAAACATACATTGCAATAAAGGTTTTAGAATGTGTTACCTAGCAAAAAGGTTCCACAGGGAAAATAAGAGAGCATCTCTTAGTTGCCCAGAAAGTCAATAGAAATGATTAATTTGTATTCTTGCTGTTAGTAACATTTGAAAGAGGTAAATATAATAATCATCATTACTGGAAATGAAAGAAGTGGTGCTCTTATAAAAAAAGCTGGAAAGACAGTGAATGAAGGATTGAATAAGAAGGAAGATAAAAGAAGAGGTAGAACACAGAAGAGTAAAACATTTATATTTTTCATATAAATACTTATGATAATTTTTAGTGAAAGACTTGCAACCAAAAAATCTTGATTTGGGTTATTTGTATGATGAGCTTTTTAACATAAAAGCTGAGGCATACCATTAAAAGACACTTAGTGAAAAATTTAAAAGAATGATCTGATGCATTCACACACTAGACAAAACATTAAGTGAATTGAAAAAACATAAATGACCATTTGAGAGAATACTGTTATATTTATTTTGCAGTTTTATATTTATATTTGCTTGTGGATGTTTGCAGGCAAGAATAAATAAATAAACAAATAAATAAATAAACAGAAATCCCTAACCCTTCTATTCATCTCACTCAGTCAACCATGTGGCATGCACTGGTGAAATATTTGCACTAAACAAACTGTTACTGTGAAGAATGCAACGATGGATAACGCTATTTTCCTGCATAAACTTCTTTTTAAAAAAAAAAAAAAAAAAAAAAAAGTTCTAAGCTCATTTTCACCCATCCTATCTAATCACAGAATAACTGGATTAATTTGAAGTCATAATAAAATTAAAGAAAATGTCAATTTGGGATCAAACATCAAAGAAATAAATCCCATAAAGATTTTACACTCTCCCAACTCCTGAAATAATATGTTCTTAAAAGTAAGCTGTGTGATGTCTAACTTCATCACATCATGATGTGATGTCAACGTAAAGCAGACATAGATTCTAGACTTTGGAACATAAATTCGTGATTTGCTGTGTGGCTTCATGTCATGAAATGAAAACACAAAATTATTTTCAATTGTATCAGTAGAAGCGGATTTGTAACCTTCCAGTACTCTCAGCAGAGCAAACTTGTTGAGGAATAAACCTGATTCAGATCCCACAGAATTCAACAGATACTGCATCAGGATCAGTGTTCCTTTGCACCTAAAGTAAAATCAGCAATATTCGTGTTTTCACTAACTTTATCTTCAAATGTTCATTTTCTATACCTAGACTTAGCAGAATTTTGAGCTTCTCGAGTTTCTTCTAACTTCGTAACAAATCCATCAGCAATTGACTGCATCTCATCGAATTCAGTGGTGCTGAATTTGCATCAGTTCTGAATATGACATAAATATATATATATTTACACTGTATAAGGAAATCTTCTTGTACATTCTGAATTGCAGTTGCTTCCTGGACTGTAGACTAGTCACTGGCCTGGTGTTTTCTAAAACCTAGGACAGTGTCAGAAAATCTTTGCAGCTGAACAAATTTTTTCACATGAACTTCATCCTAAGAAATACTATCCTGAGTTTAACCTTGTTATAAAAGAGTCATTTCCCATGTTTCTACATGGAGAGTACAAGAAATGCTTCTCCTGAAAATTCTCAGAATACTTAATAATTACTGCTTAGAAAATATGACCCCAACAATAAACGTCAGAAATTTCTGTAAGGTAACAAAATTGTATCCCTCATTTAAGCAGTGTCTTCCTACTTGAGGGAGTAGGTCTAGAAAGATAGAACCATAAAGTTATCCAACTTTATATATAAAATGTATCCAACATTATATATTCAATATAGAGTTATTAGCTAGGTCGTAGATTTAGAAAAACTATTTTATGCATGTCTTGAATCACAATACACATATTGCCATGTATGTGTCCTCTTATTTGCATTTGTATTCAGTAGTTTGACAGTTTAATTTAAATATGCATTTGTATTTTGAAATATCCAGATTTTATAATGGCATGAAATCCATGAAGATACATGCTTTAATTAACATTAGGTTAAGCTGTGAAGTAATGAAATGTCAATTTCTACTGACTACATGAGGGATTAGCTAGCTCTTTAGGCCAGAAATATGTGCTGCCCAGTAAAGTATAGACTAAATAAATAAAAAGGGCAACTGTATCATCTTGAAGGGATCTGAATACACAACAATGTTGGCACATTTACTGGCTGTTAGTATGTGAGTGATTGGAAAAGCATAAAGACATAGGTGAGTAAAAAGGGACTGTAGAATAAATATTAGCAGAAATATTTAACATGAGACAAGACTAGTAAAAAAGAGCTTTTCTCCTACCCACCAGAAATATGATGTGTTACTGCAATATATGTTTTCTGAGATATCAATAAATAAAGAATAAATTGTTTCGAAGGTGTTGTATCAATTTAATGTGGGAAGAGCTCCTAGCACATTTACAATGTACTTTACTAATACAATAACAATAATATTGTCAAGAATCTAAGTGCTACAAGTACTAAGAGTCTGATAGTGCACACTGCTGGTATCATGCAACTAAGACTGCTGATGAAGCCCATCCCCTTCAGTGAACTGTAAAATAAAGCCCTCTGTCTGATTTACTGTCTCATTTGAATGAAACTGACAGCATAATTCCACAAGCTATTTTGGCCTGCATTAGGTTGATTAAAAAATAAAAATAAAAACGTGAACAAGAAATTTAAGTTAGTAACATGGAGAGCTGTCAACTAATTTATTACAATTCAAAAACACTGTTTTGACTTACCTTCAGAAACAACACAGCAACAGATTTTTTTTATTATTATTATTTATTTTTTTAAGTCTTCAACACATTTAATTTTTCAGCTACAATAAAAATAACAGAAATATATCTCTTAATCCTTTAGGAATTCTCGGCAAGTACTGTGGAAGTCTGGTAGCAAAATTAGCCATTTTTCCTTTTCTGTCTTCAAAACAAAACAAAACAAAACAAAACAAAACAAAACAAACCTCTTAAAGTAGCTCCTCACTGTGAGAGATGCAAGCAATAATTGCTAATGAGCCTACTGAGGAAGAAAAAAGACTGAACATCCAAGAGGCAAATGATATCTTTCAAAAATCATAAATGAAGACATGACCATAATATCTGTCTTTAAAAGGTACTGATAATTCTTGCGTCCGTTGAAAGGGTTAAGAGTTTCTGAGTAGTTTTTAGGTCATGTATCACACATGGAGTGCCTAAGCATAACGACACACTTCATTGAACTCTATCTAGCAAGCTTCATGCTTATGAAGGTGTTCTTCTTGATTGCTTTTCATCTAGGCTGCAGAGCGATTTGGTTGGAGGCTGACATTGATTAAGTGCAAGAGAACCATGCTTTACTGTGACAGCTGTTAGGCCTCTGTCAACAAATCAATTGGGCTTTTTTCCATTTTTTCCTGCCTTTTTTTTTTTTTTTTTTGTCTTAGCTCTTCTGTTAGCATCTTGTTGTTACTGAAGATGAAAAAGATCTTTATAACTGTCTTGTGATTGAACATCTCATGATTTGCCAATCACGTAAAGTATTTATGTCAGGGGGGAGTGATGATTTCTGTCCTTGGATCCTCCAGGATATGGAAAACACATGGGAAGAAAAAGTGTATAATACTGGAAAATACGTTCTTAAAAAAAAATGAAAAAAAAAATGCGCTTTTCATTACATTGCATGAAGAGAAGCATCATATGCCTAAATGGTACAGTATGTGTATTATTGTACTGAATGGTACTGTTCTGAGCTAGGAAATTTGGCTGCAATCAAAATATGCAGAAGAAAGCTTTTTCCTGTTCTTTTCTCCAATACTTAACACCAAGTAGAATATATTTCTGGTCAAAAACCTTTCTAGCTTTCCAAGTTAATTTTAAATGATGGTCAACTAACAAAGAGACTGATTTTGTTTTTTTGTTGCATTTATTTAATGCAATTATAGTTAATACATTTGATTCATTTCACATATTTTTGTTAAAAAAGTTCTACATGAATCCACTTTTCTGCTATTTTTGTGAGACTTTTTCAGATTTCTTTTAAGAATAGAACAGAATTTTCAATTTACATCATTTGCTATTTTTTCACGTTATTTTTTAAAAACGATTAATGAGTCAATTTAGGGTAAAGTAATTAAAAACCTATTCCTATATAAGCATTTTTCCATAGCAAGCAGCATTATCCACATGTTGAATTGTGTGCCATTATTTCATTGTTTCATCATCTAAAACATGTATTTATTTTTTTTTTCATCTTTAAAAACTGATTATATTCAAATGAAAATAACAGAGGTAAGTCATTAGTCTGAGTTATTTTCCAAATGTCTAGTACAAACCTAATATCCAGTTACCAGCATGTATCTTTCTGGATTAAAATAAAGAACTGTTCCAATTAAAAACACAATAAAATAAAATAAAATAAAATAATACTAAAAAAAAAAAAAATGTAATGTTACATTGAATATGCAGAGTTTTTAACAGGTCTAAAAATAGAGATAAAAGAGCAGTATTAGTTTGTTGTTGTTGTTGTTTGTTGTTGTTGTTTTGTTTGTTTGTTTGTTGGGGGGATGCAGAATTCATAAAAATACCATTGTACAGATGCTTCGCTTCTAAAATATGAATTAATTAGTAAAAACTCTGATGGTTCAAATAGTTCAGATTGCAACTGAAAGCATAAGTTTTACTAGAGAAGCTTAGGCAGGCAAAATATTTGCACATACAGATGGTATTCTTCTCAGTGGTGGGCAGTGATAGGACAAGGGGTAGTGGATATAAATTGAACCACATGTTTCAGTAACATATAAGGAAGAATGTTACAGATCTGGTGACAGAGCACTGGAAGAAGCTGCCCAGAGATGTTGTGGAGTCTTCTCTGGAAATATTCAAAACCCACTTGGATGCGATTCTGTGTAACACACTCTAGGTGATACTGCTTGAGCAGAGAGGTTGGACTAGATGATCTCCAGAGGTCCTTTCTGTTCTGTGATTCTGTGATTCTGTACAAAAGTCTTCAGAACTGGATTCCCTTTTCTTCCAGTTAAAAAAGATAAATCAATCTGAACATAAAAATGCATTGTATAATGTAAAATCTCCTCCCTTAGAAAGTCATATTGATAAAACTTTCAAATCTATGTATTTATGTATATATAAATCTGTCCTCTACAAAGACACTGGGAAGCCAATATAGCAGAATTTTTTATAAGGAGAACTGCTCAGATAATGCTTGAGGATTAAAATTCTTTCCTGTATAAATGATAACCCAGACTGCAAAACAGATACTTTGATACTTTAGAGATGACAGCAAAACAAACTTGAAGTTACCATCAACTTTTGTAAAATTTTCTCTGAAATTCCTGACAATACCCATACTTTTCAAGTTGTACAGGCTACAGTATCATTCATAAAGCAACTTTTATATGATCTGCTAGCTTCACCACACCAATAAGTTCTGCAAGTTTAGCCATACTTCAAACAGATATTTTGTTGCATAATCTAAAGTAGGGTTCTTTTTACATAGTAATATTCTGAAACAGTAGTGCCATCTATGCAAGAAGCCCTACTTGCAATAAATTTTTTCCTTATGTTCAGCCACTTAGAAAAGAAGACAGTGAAAAGTTTTGGTAATAACATAACCATATTTTCTTGCAAAACTTCTAAGCCTTTCCTGAGCAGCTGCTGTCTTTCCTACCAAAGATAAGAGAATATGTAATAGAAAAGAAAGTAAATGTTCACAAAAACTTAGGACTTAGGAATTTGAAAATAAGGACAATTTCTTAATATTTATGGAAATACAAGAACTCAAACACCACCAAATTTGTATATAAAATTTACAACATTTCATTATGTATTACATTCAAAAAATAGGGTTCTACCATTGCAGGGAAATTTTGAGCTTATTAGATACATCTAAGTAATGAGAGAGAGAGAGAGAGAGAATGAGAGACTGGGAGGGCTGGGGGTTGGGGTGGGGGAGAACAGCTGGTAATTGAGAAGTACAGAAAATTCCAAGCTGTAGAAATTAATATGAACCAGTTAAAATAGAATGTTCCTCAGTGAAATCTTAATTCTTGTAGTTATTGATTGTAATGCTTGCATCAGCTTTTTTTTTATTATTATTTATGATAATTAAGGAAGAATTAAGGAAAGGATCACATATCTGTCTGATAAATAGTTAATAATGTCTATTTCAATACTGCTAGTAAGATGCAGTCTAAAAAGTGTTTGTTTGTTTGTTTTTTCTCTAATTAAGCATAGTTACATAAGTGAAGTCTCTGAAAACATACAGAATTCTGTAGATATCAAGACCAAAACATATCATGATTTTCTGCCAGAGTTACTCTCAAGCAAATATACTGTATTGGTAATTGTTAGAAACTTCTGACAGAAGACAAGAAAACCAAACCAAACAAAAACAAAATAAAAATAAATAAATAAAATAAATAAATTAAAAAAAAAAAAAAAAAAAAGAGCCCTCCAAAGAAACCATGGGCAAGTGAGACAAATATTCTTTGTACTTTTATCCATCATTGCACAGTAAATATTGCACGGTTCCTAGGTTTAAGTGAGAGTGGTTCACCAATGTCACAACTTTCTGGAATTTAGTTTGGGTTCAACATTTTTAAAAGTAGGAAAGCATATTTATCATGCAAATTATTCTAGAAGATAATAATCTCATCATTAATACTTCATTTGAGTCACAAGTACAGTTGATTGGAACTTCCAATACTTCAGAGAATTACTGGCAGTTTTAAAAGATGTGTAATTCTCACTTGGTAGTTGTAAGCAAAATTTAAAGAGGAATTCACTTAATTGGGGAATTCGGGTCTCAGAAACAAACAAACAAAAGTATTCAAAGATCAAGGGAGGAAGACATCATTGTCTTTTCCTTTGTGATCTACAACAAATATTTCCCAATTAGGCTGTATCCAGACAGCAAGGGACATAAGTAAATGACAACTAGTTGCACTTGTAGCCATGGGAGAGCAGGAATCTTTCAGCAAAATCCGTTGTTACAGATACACTCAGCTTTTTGACATAAGTCTTGCTTAGGCTTATGAACCACAGTAGGCCTCTATGTTACTGCTCTCTGAATGGTTCCCTGAAACTCGTTAACAATAGAACACCAGGTGGGTGCTTAGGGGCATGACCATGAACAAATGGTGTACAGCCCTAGAACAAGAGACCCATTGAAATCTTTCATGGAGAAATAACAAAATATATCAAAAGGCCCAAAACAATGTGGTAAGATTCTAAGTTTGACTATGATCTTATCTCTGTGTTGTATAAATATATATTTATTGCACAGCGACTGATCTTCCCTTGAGCTGGGATACCCCTCAAGGTTAGTCCTCAAAGTCAAAAGATTCTTACTATGTCTGTTGGTACGTGAAACTAATATTTAAAGGCACTTGATTCATGTTAAGATTTAGCAACTTAAACATGCAGTAAACTAATCACTGTAACTGCAATCATAAACACAGAACCACAGAATGGTTGAGGTTGGAAGGGACCTCTGGAGATCATCTAGTCCAACCCCACTGTCAAGCAGGAACACCTAGAGCATGTTACACAGGATTGCATCCAAGTGGGTTTTGAATATCTCCAGAGGAGAATACTCCACAACCTCTCTGGGCAATCTGTTCCACTGCTCAGTCACTCTCACAGTAAAGTGCCCTCTCATATTCAGATGGAACTTCCTGTATTTCAGTTTGTGCCCATTGCCTCTTGTCCTCTCACTGGGCACAACTGAAAAGAGACTGGCTCCATCCTCGACACCCTCCCCTCAGATACACATTGATGAGGTCTCCCCTTAGTCTTCTCTTTTCCATGCTAAACAGGCTGAGTTCTCTAAGCCTGTCTTATAATCCATCATAATGAATTAATGATATCAATCTACATACTATAAAAACTAGACTGCTGATATATCTCTAAAATTATGTAAGTGTTGAATATCAGTACACATACAACATCAGAAAAGGAGGACTGAACAAAAATAATATTTCAATGGCTAATCCTGCCTGCTTGGGATATTCATTCTGCCATTTAAGTTTCCAGTGTCTCACACATCTAAACATTGCAATTTGACACTAATATTAAAACTCAGATAGTCTGCAGTACTATGCACATTCTTTGTACTCATTCCCAATTTATCTGAATAAATAGATGTATCTCTTTGAAGTCTGCCGCAGCACCAGAGTACTTCTTACTTCAGATCCTCCATGCCCAGCTCAAACTGCATGACAGCATCCTTAGAAGAATTTAATTCCCCATCTTACTCCTGTCAGGTTATTCCTACCTTTAATTTTCCCCAGTCTGACTGTTTATAGCAACTAATTGAAAAACTCTTGTTAATGCAATAGCTGGGTTTCTCATTCAGGTGACAAAATTCCTTTCTGATGAAAATTGGAAGGACTCTAATTATATTTAAAATTAGATTATTTTAAACAAACAAATGTCATCTGGTCGAGTTTCATTCAATGAAGAAGCCTCCTAAGAAAAAACCATGGTACAGAACACTGCTGTGCCCTGCTGTCCTGTCTTTACAGTTCTTTTGGCAAAGGTATGTATATGATCCTGGAACAGCAATTTATTTCTATATACCTATAAGCATATTAGTATGTATACATACATACACATACACATATGTATTTAAAATAAATTAAAAAAAAAAAAAAAACAAAACCAAAAACAAATATGAATGAGAATTTTTCTCTCAATACAGTAGAACAAAGATAATAAGACCGATGGGTCACTTTCTTCCAATGAGAGATGCATGGGACTATGATACTACATGATTTTAATTTATTTTATTTTGGTTATATGACAAAGCTGACTTTTTTTTTTTTTTTCTGTCACAGGTAGCTTCAGTAGAGAAATACACAGTTCATCAATCCACATTTCTCAATATCAATCTTCTTCAGTTCTCCCTCTTCATTATTTGTATAAGTCTCTACAGCAACAAGTGTGTCTTTTGGGTTTGGACTTATTATGGTGTTTCCAAATTAAAGAGTAATATGAAATTGTAAAGTCCAACTAAATGTTATTTCTACTTGCAATGCAAGATAATTTAAATTCAGATTTTTCCACAAGCCACGTCACTTTGTAATGTCATCCCTTCTGGAAAAATAAATAAATAAATAAATATTCTCACTTGCAAATAATGAGTAATGCAAATCATATTCTAGAATCCTCATTCATTTTACCTGAAACCCATTACTAAGAAAAGTTTTGTAAGGAAGAGAAATAGTTCTCACCAAGACCCTGATACCTTCTTTCAGTTACAAAACAATTCTGAGGACATCTCCTTACTTGCCATAATTACTAGTTTTTCTTTAGGTATTTTAATCAAATCCTGCTTCAATGCTGTCCCTCATCAGGAAAGGCAATGAACATGACTTTTTATGGTGATGTTTCCTGGGTACCAAGGGCCTTATGACCAGGGTTGCCTGTAAACACACAGACTAGAAGACTGAAGTGCCAGAATAAATGTAAAAATAAAGTTTAATCATGTAGCTTAAAAAGTTACAACCATACATATATAGTATAGGCATTTTCAGAGTCAGTATTACAGTGGATAACCATCCAATATGACATTTAGAAAACAGACATTAGCCCTCAAATCAAAGGGAAAGAGAAACTGATCATTTAAATCAACTAGGCCTTTCAGGGTACTCATATGCTTGCTGATAAATTGGAAGCATTTATATAAATTCCATTCTACTGTGACGTAGAAACACGTACACTCCTCCCACATAAATAAATAAATAAATAAATAAATAAAATAAATAAATAATTGCTGTTTCCACTCTCCACTGGGCAGAAGACAATCACTCCACTCCTAGAGAAGAAGAAATAGAAGAGGATCGTGTTTCTTGCAGAGTCCATCTCTGGAGTCTGGAAGACCCAACAGGGGAAAGAGAGCAAATATAGTATGACTGCCTGAACTCTAATAGACATCTAAATCTCTGTCTTCAGCAGCTCTTTTTGTAATGTAGATATTGAGCTGAGGGGTTCTGCATTAACATTAAACATTTGCTATTGAGGTGGTTAAGGAAACCTGATTTCACATTCCTCTGGAAGCATCAGTATGTTTTTCCATAGACTCATCCACAATGCTTTCAGTGGAATTGTGGAATTTGTTGATTTTTGTGATAGACAACAGTTATGTATCAATCACAATGAGGAACAATGTATGCTAATAGACCTAAATTAAGTGTCTAATACACAATGGTAAACTTTCTAGCTTATTCATCTGGATGCCTCAAAACACACTTTGCTCTAACTTTGGCAATTTGTTGCTGTCACGGGGAATTTTTTTGTGAAGGAGTTAATATTCTTCAACTGTATTCTTACTTATTTTGTCCCTCTGTTCTCATTAAAAGTTATAAACTTCTAGAGCAGAAAAATAAACAAATAAATAAATAAAATGACAACAACAAAAGACCATAATGACACATAAATACATTTCTGTATGATTATGATATCTTTTTTTTAGAAATTAATAAAGAAAATAATTCTCCCTGGTCTCAGAGCTGTATTTTGACCTTTCTCTTTCTAGGGTCTAAATACTGAATTCCAACGTTAAGGAGAAAAATAGATTTGCATGTGGATTAATTGGCCTCTCTTTTCTATCTCAAATTCAACAGAGTTTGTTGATAAGTCCACTTAAATTCATCTCCATTTTGAAGGAACAAAAGATAGCCAAAGATACCATATAAACACTCAGTAAGCATTTGCTAATTTTGATTAGGGCTATCTCTCCCCTTTATTTTTGTCTCACTGAAGAATAGTTTTAAGGGTTTTATATTTTAAAACTCTATATCTGGGGAGTTGGAACTAGATGATTGTTAAGGTCCCTCCCAACCCCAACCATTCTATGACTTCATGCCCCATACCTGGAAGTATTTAAGACTAGGTTGGATGGGACTTGGAGCAATCTGGTCTAGAGAATGCATCTCTGCCCATGGTAAAGGGGTGGGAATTAGACGATCTTTAAGATTCCTTCCATCCTAAACCATTCTATGATTATATGAATATCTGAACAAACAAATAGTTGTTCTCTATCTTTTTTTATAAACCCCATTTAAGTATTGAAAAACTGCAACAAGGTTTCTCTAGAGCCTTTTCTTCTCCAAGCTGAACATCCCCAGCCCTCTCCTTTCCTCAAAGGGCAGGTACTTCAGCTTTCTGATCATCTTTGTCGCAAAGTACATGTAAGTATACATGTAAGTATAATTTTCAAATCAAGATATGTCCACCAATAGTACCAATGTTCCCTGCCTAGGTTCACTGGTTTTCTAGCAACTTTCTATGCTCTGCATGACAACCTGCTAGAATGGCTTTGAAAGGCATTACAACCTCACTTACAGACTATCAAGATGGGAGTACAACACAATCTACACAATCTTAATTTCTCATCATGAAAACATAACGGGAGTGACTGAAATATTAAGTGCGCACATATTTACGTTTTGCATTGTTTATTTGAAATGTCATTACACACGCACACACACACAAAATAAATAAATAAAATAATTATTAAATATATATATATGTATAAAGGGATCCCTTAGCTGCACCTGTGCAAGTTTCAGCATCCATTTCTGGATCAAGTACACCACAGGAATGCCGCAATGAGCTGGAACACGTATCTTTGAGGAGAGGCAGAAGATTGCTAAGCTTGTTCAGCCTGCTGAAGGAGTTGGCTTTGGGGCCATGTAGGAGCAACACATACCCAGAGAGTCTCCACCTTTGAAAGTTTTAAAGATCTGATTGGATAAGCCTGATTGGATAAGCCTTGTCTGAATTAAGGATTGAGCCTTCTTTGAGGAGGAAATGGCTGAAGAGACTCCTACTGATCTCTTCTAGCCTGAATTATTCTGCCATTCTGTGATATCAGAATAAACATACCTTGCCTCTTGTGGGTTTAGTTTTCTTAAAATGTGAATTAGCATTTAGATATTACTTAGATATTCATAACATTCTATTATGATTTTTGTCTTAATTAAAATTCAAGAGAAACAGAAAGGGGAGGGGGGGAGAGAGAAAGTACCTAGAAACAAATCTTTTAGCAGGTTAAGATCTCAGATGATGTGAAGAATATGAGATTACAGTAATGCAAACATAGGGGAGTTACAGAATTTGGAACGAAAATCTTTAGATCTCTAATAACTCATGACAGCATTCTGTACCTACTTTGAGTAAGGAGTCTAGGAAATCAGATGTACTAAAAACACTCTAATAACTAGAACTAAAATCACTTAGTCTTACCTTTAAGCTAGTCCACCACTAAACCATGCTACATTTACACATTTTTTGAAGATGTCCAGGGATGGTGACTCAACCACTTCCCTGGGTAGTCTATTCCAATGTCACACAACCCTTTCAGTAAGTAATTTTCTCCTAATATCCAACCTAAATCTCCCCTGGTGCAACTTTAGGACATTTCCCCTTGTCTTATCACTTAGGAGAAGAGCCTGATCTCCACCTTGCTATAACCTCCTTTAAGGAAATAATAAAGGAATAATAAGGAATAAAATAAGGAATAGTGAAGTACAATAAGGTCTCCCCTGAGCTGCCTTTTCTCCAAGTTAAACAACACCAGCTTCCTCAGCTGCTCCTCATAAGACTTGTTCTCTAGATCCTTCACCAGCTTTGTTGCTCTTCTTTGGATATGCTCCAGCACCTCAATGTCCTTTTTGTAGTGAAGAGAAGTGCACTTAAAGTGCTTTGTAACACAAAATCTGCTTCTAGCAGATTTTTCTCCAAGTTATTCTACTTTTACCTTAAAGCTCAGCCTTAATGCAAAACATCCAGAATGAAATCCTAGTAACAGCGAAGTTAGTGTTCAAAATTTCAATTTATTTCCATAAATCATAACTGCATCTTTGGATTGCAGCTGGAACTTACTTGCCTTCAGATTTTATTCTCTAAATCCTAACTTTCCCAGAGTTCATCATGGTGAGTAACCTTGAACTTTTCATGTTTGATGTGTTGTACAGAAAGTTTTCCAGTTAAAAAAACTTAAAATATAGCTGATGTTTTACTGGTAAAGGCTATAGCATTAAAGACATATGTTCAATTACTGCAACAGAAATGCACACTGGGTACATGGTAATAAAAGAAAAAAACTTCTGAACACATTTGAACTGTCCTATGATTTATTTATTTATTTATTTATTTGCCTTACCTATAACATGCTCCGATTCTTACTCTGGTTTCTTTTTTCACAAAAGCTAATAGCTTTATTATAAAAGGACTGGGCCTAGCATTAGTTTGTTTTAAATTAACTGAAGCTAATCTATTCCATGCTCATCAGTACAGAATTAAAAAAAAAAAAAAAAAAAAAAAGTGATGATTTCTTGTATATACTTTAATGTATACCTCTAATTTTTATTTATTAATTTATTTATTTTCACAAAGGTCATCAAAATAAAAAGAACAGTGAGATAAAATTGCAGACAAGTTAAAAAAAATGAGACTGACATAGTAGAAAGCTAAAATTAGAGACAGTAGTTACACCATTCCTCTAATGCTAGTTGTTTTCCAAGTGCTACTTGGAACTGCATAATAAATTCATTTTTCTGCTTTCTTTACCTGAAGGTGTATTGGGTTTATGTGGTAAGGGCTTGGTAATGTGGGGGGCTGTATAAGTGGCCTCTATAAGCAGAGCCCAGCAGCTGTCCCATATGAGATCAGAGCCAGCTCCAGTTGGTTTCAAAAGGGACCTGCCACTGGCCAGGGCCAAGACAGTGAGAGGTACTGGTTGGACCTCAGGGAGAGCAGATTGAAGAAATAGAAAAAAAAAAAATGCTGCATAACAGCAGCTGGGAGAGAGAAGAATGAGAAAATGTGAGAGGAAATAGCCCTACAGACCCCAAGGTCACTCCAGCAGGCGGGCAGGAGGTTCTCCAGGCACTGAGCAGAATTTCCCCTGCAGCCTGTGAAGAGGCCCATGGTGGAGCAGGCTGCCCCCCCCTGCTGCCCATGGGTCCCACATGGAGCAGATCTCCACACTGCAGCCTGTAGAGGAGCCCCTGGTGGAGCAAGTGGATGTGGTGGAAGTGTTAGGGACTGACTGTTGTAAATCCTGTTCCCTTTTGTTACTTGGGGGGGGGGGGGGGCTACTAAAAAAGGGTGGTTGGGTGTTTTCAGTTTGACTTTAGTTCCTCAATATTCTAGTCTGTAAATTGTCAACAGTCTAACCCTTTCCATCATATTATCTCCCCTTTCCTTTTGAAGAGGGGGAGTGATAGAGCATTTCTGTTGGAGTTCAGCTGCCCAGCAAGGTAAAATAGCCCCATAAGGTTAGTTGTCTCTTTCATATTCAGACATGTCAGAGACTTCACTGAAGAGAGTTAAAAGTGCTAGTGTAATGCCTCAACTAATTTGTGGGCTTCTAGAATATTAAGATTGTGGCTGAAAATATGAGAAGCTTTTGGCAAAGACCCAAGAGCCTTAGTCCGCTTCTCAAAATTGAAGAGGTCATCTTTAATAAAATTTCAAGTTGAATTTAAGCAAGTTATTTATCCATTTGTTTTGATTAGTAGGTGCTGAAATCTTTTCCCGAGAGTTTTCATTTTAAATCTGAACTACATTCTGAAACACCAAGTTGAAGAAAAAGTGCTCTCTGTCCATCTGTATACACATGTATGAACATCTCCCTACATGACTTGGACTCACATATCTACAGAAGATCTACATGAAGATTTGTTTGTGTACTTTAAAAGTTTTGCCTTAGTTATGTGAGATATGTTTTCACAGTATATTAAAATGTCATTCTTACAAAGTACCAATGCATATCATATCTTCACTAGAGGTAAGTGAGTTTATCATGTTTGATAATAACGAAGTGAATATATCAAGCCTTTTTTAGTAGGTTTAGAAATCATTAAGAGCATCTTTGACAACATTCATTGTGACAGACCCTCTAAACATTAATATACAGTGGCACATTATACATAGCTTTACTGAATGACTTCATAATTATGTTATGCTTCATTAGATTTACATGATTTGCATAAAAAAATTAAAATGTATATGTGTGTGAGCATATTTACATGTATTGTATATAAATACATTGTTATGCATGTAAACTTACCTGACTTCTTTCAAAGCCAATAAAGGCCAGTTCAATCTCTAACATTCTGGCTACTATTTATATGTCTTATTTACACTTTTATTTAAAATATTAATAATAATTATTAGATATTTCACTCCATATAAAATGTTATCTTGATCTTTTCACAGCTCTTTGGATATCACGCAACTCCTGGCCATCTCCATCTAAACAAATCATTAACACTTCTAATAATTCTTGTTCAAAAGTACCATACCATACATAACCCTCATGATATATGCTGTGAGGCTGTTTGTAAAATGAATTTTAGAAAGCTACACTGACATTAACCATTTTGTTTAGGTACAGGAAAATATTTCTATTGGGAATTCTACAAAACATCTGTCCTAGAATTTTTGTCTAGTTAACTAAGTACTGCATAAAAATAGCAAAGTATTAACATGGCATGTTGTTTTTATATATAAAATCTTTTCATATATGTCAAACCTTTTACAAGAAATGGAAGCATGCACTACTACTTTTACCAGTACCAACAATCAAACAACTTCCTGTGAAAATTTTATGCAAATTTACAGTCATATTTATTTTACAGTCATATTTAATCAAATAATATATTATATTTGCCTCACAATATTATATTTGTGAGGCCGCACCTCGAGTACTGTGTTCAGTTTTGGGCCCCTCGCTACAAGAAGGACATCGAGGTGCTCAAGCAAGTCCAGAGAAGGGCGACGAAGCTGGTGAGGGACCTGGAGAACAAGTCTTACGAGGAGTGGCTGAGGGAGCTGGGCTTGTTCAGCCTGGAGAAGAGGAGGCTCAGGGGCGACCTTATCGCTCTCTACAGATACCTTAAAGGAGGCTGTAGAGAGGTGGGGGTTGGCCTGTTCTCCCACGTGCCTGGTGACAGGACGAGGGGGAACGGGCTAAAGTTGCGCCAGGGGAGTTTTAGGTTAGATGTTAGGAAGAATTTCTTTACTGAAAGGGTTGTTAGGCACTGGAACGGGCTGCCCAGGGAGGTGGTGGAGTCACCATCCCTGGAAGTCTTTAAAAGACGTTTAGATGTAGAGCTTAGGGATATGGTTTAGTGGGGACAATTAGTGTTAGGTTAGAGGTTGGACTCAATGATCTAGAGGTCTCTTCCAACCTAGAGATTCTGTGATTCTGTGATTCTGTGATATGAAAAAACTCCCTGAAATGCTTGTTGTAAATAATATCTAGAGTTATATCTTGGACTACCATATTTTTCTCACTAAGTAAATTCAGTAAGAGTCTTGCAGGAATATATGGTTACCTAAAGAACAGTAATTTTCATTATATTCATCTATTCAGATAAATGCTGAATCTATTTGGTAAAAAAATTACACCAGATCAACTTCCTTCTACTTTTCTAGCTATCCAATAATACTGGATGGGCAGCAGAATGTTTCCCCTCCTCCACACCCTCTTTTTTATCTTTAACTTAGGCTAGATATATCTGACAATAACAGCTGGAAAAAGTCCTAAAAAATTATCTCATTAAATGAATTCAGAAAGCATCTCTCCCTGTGGCTTGTGTATGCTTTATGCCCTATCTTTTCCCTGCTCACTCACAAATCCAATGGCATTACAGGATCCACAGTATTTTGGCTTGAACACTTCTTGTCCTCTACATCAGAGAAAACAGCAAAAAAACATTCATAACTTCTGTGCACAAAGGTAATGGCCTGTAACTTCCCTTTAAGGGAAGCTACATGGACATGCTTCTGCTTTCAGAGGGACACAGATACTACTTCTGCAGAGTCATTTCTGTGTCACAGGCAGAAATGGACATGGGCAGATGTCTTCTCTTGCCTGTATTCCACATAAGATTGCCTAGTAACTCACATGTTTGTTTGAAGGAACATGATTGTCCTGGTTTCATTTAGGACAGAGTTAATTTTCTTCCTAGTACCTGGTAGAATGCTATGTTTTAGATTAGGATAAGAAGAGTGTTGATAATATGCTGATGTTTTAATTGTTGCTGAGCAGTGTTTACATCAAGCCAAGGACATTTCAACTTCTCACTCTGTCTTGCCAATGGGCAGGCTGGGGGTGCAGCAAGAGCTGGGAGGGGACAGACCCAGAGCAGCTGACCCAAACTAGCCAAAGGAATAGCATTTGCAAAAGGAATTCTATACCATCTGATGTCATGCTAAACAATATATAGGGGTGGCTAGCTGGGGGGAGGAGGGCTGGACTGCTCATTGTTAGTCTGGGCATTGGTCAGCGGGTGGTGAGCAATTGCATTGTGCATCATTTGTTTTGTACACATTTTTAATAGTAGTATTATTATCATCATTATTGTTGTTATTGTTATTATTATTATTAATTATTAATAATATTATTATTTTCCTGTCTTAATAAACCATTTTTATCTCAACTCACATGCTTCACTTTCCCGTTTCTCTCCCCCATCCCAGGGAGGGAGGGGGGAGAGTGAGCGAACGGTTGTGTGGTGTTTAGCTGCTGGCTGGGTTAAACCACAACAATGATGTACTGTAGTTTTTCTTCCCTTTCAATATACAAAATCTACTTCTGCAGTACTATTTGTGATTCCCAAAAATAACATGTTTAGAAGTACAATTTCCGTTGGAACTGCTCCAGTGAGCACTGGGAACCTTACTTTGTGTTGCCTAGCATTCCTCCTGGGTTTGGAAAATTTCATTACATTGGTTGCACGTCTACTGTATTTTCAGGCTCTTCTTGTGACTGCATATTCTGGATTCTGGCATAAATGCAAGAATTCCCAGAGGAAGGGCTACAGATATAGGTCTATGGTGTGCACACAGTCTAGTCCTAAATTCCACAGAAACTCACCATGGATGGTTATGACAAAATTACTGGCATCTAGCCTTTCCTCCATAAGTATGTTATCATCCTCTCTTTCAAAATATGCCATATGGACTGCTGAGAAAGTGGGAACCAGTGTTTGGAAAGGAGCTCTCTGTCTGCTAGTATCCACATCATTCCTCTGTAGACAGAGCCACACTTACCACTTTGCTGAAAAATAAATAAATAAATAAAAAATAAAATATCTGTCTAGAGTGGGAAAGAAATTTCCATGAATAAGACAAATGCAAAAATTGTTAGCCATTATATTGGGCAATTGAGCACACCAGAAAAAAAAAAAAAAAAAAAAAAAAAAAACAGGAAAAGAACACAAGGTTGTACTACCATTTTGAAAGAAGTCAGATTCCATGGAGCAATGACACTAGTCATGTAAGAAACAAAGTTGTGTTTTTGTAATAGGAGGTGTTTTTTGCAGTGGAAAATTCCATTAACCTTGAATATTCAAAACTGATTGTGCAGTGCAGCAGTGGGGAGTAAGTTAAGCAGATAAGGGGAAGGTCCCACTGTCCCAAAATAAGGAGGATAGCTAAGAAAAACAGGATGAATGGTACTATATCAGTAAAAACAGAAATAATGGTCCCTCTAGTCAAGAGAGAAGAAAATAATAATAATAATAATAATAATAATAATAATAATAATAATAATAATAATAATAATAATAATAAAGTAATAGTTTGTCTAATGAAATTGTACATATATGGTACAGAAGTGTGTCAAGTAGGTTGTAAACCTGTAGTACTCAGCCAATGAGGAAACAGGAAAAATCAGGTGTCAGGTAATAGGGAATGTAAGGTTATAGTAAACTTTTACTGGGCACTCCTGCTTGCAGGATGCCTGCCATTGCAATTGCAAATAAAATAGCTTCACTGACGATCCTGTCTGAAGAAAATAATTGAGATTTTTCTCACAGTCATGGAATGTTTAAATGTTACTCAATAAGCGTCATGTTTAAATAGTTCTATTTTCTTCAAGAAGAGACTTTAACATGTTTATTTCTGAGTGGTATAAGACTGGAAAAGATAATGCAATTGTAACGCTCTTGAGTACAATCAGAATTAGTATGTGTCCCCTTCCCTCCTGCCACTCCCATCATCTTTGCAAAGGTGAAGTTACAGTCTCCACTTCAAAGGCTTGCTTTTAAACAGAATCAGATTGCAAACAGAAGCACAGACATGTAATAGGCAGCATTAAGGGCCAGAAAATACAGTTGTATTTTTCAAAAAGACATTGTCATTTAAGAGGTATATGAAGCTTTTTGGTTAGAAGTGAAAAACTGCAGTGTTTGTTAGGGCAGTTCCATAACACCATTACTTTGTGGGACAGCAGCTGTCCTCTTTGTAAAGTTTGGTTTATGTAGCTTAAGGTAACGTAGGGATCAAAGGCTTAAATCTTAGAAAGAGCAGCTTCAGTTGTTTCAGATGTTTACTTAGTTCCCACTGGCTTGGGATAAGCTTCACCATGCAGAGCTGTTGCCTTTGGATCACAAGAATTCCAGTTCAGCTCCCAGCTATGACAGCATACAAAACACATCCACACAAATTCCAAACACCATATGGGGGAACTCTGCTAATCAGAGAAATCTGCTTGGCTTCCAAAGGATATACACAATAAAAGTCAGAGGAAGGAATCTGAACCCTGTACAAGAGAAGAGATTACTTTGTTTTTAACAAAGCAGCTGAACTTAGGGTAGAACTACATTTTTGTCTGGAAAATCTTAGAACATCTTGAAGATCATCCTTAAGTAGATGCAGTATAAAGCTGTCTCATTTTTTAAACTGTTTCAGTAAATGTATCATAAATCAGAAACCTATTAACTAGGTTTTGGGAACTACAAAGATGAAGAATTGTTTTTTGCAAGCAGCTTGCAAATGCATTTTTAGCAACCAATTTAAATGGTTTTCTTTGCCCTCCTCTCTCAAGACATTAGCATCTCGTTAAAAAAAAAAAAAAAAAAAAAAAAGTAATTAATCTGATATTTGCAGATCAAAAATATTAGCACTCTTTCAATGGTTTAATTCTGACTAACTTTTTCTATGATATGCCTGGCTCTTAATCTCTCATTTTTGCAAAAGGCAAACACCAAGAACTTAATGCACTCCTCCTAAAGAGGAGTCTTGAGAAGTTGGGCTTTTTTTTTTTTTTTTTTTTTTGTGGATTTTTGTTTCTTGTTTTTTTTTTTGTTTGTTTGTTTGTTTTGCTTTGATATACATAAGTTAAGGCTGATAAAACTTTGTTGAAGAACAAAAACATAATGAACAGCACTGTTTTGACAACTGTCCTGTTGGATTTATTAAACATATCTCCCACTAGCTTTTGCAATGAGGTGTCACAATCTTGTATATATTAAAGACACTAGCTTTTGCAATAAGGTGTCAGCACATACAAGACAGCTTCTGATACCTTCACAATATCACCTGTTGATCTCAGTGATGTCCTACTGCATGAGTAATCCTCATAAATGTGTCTCATCCACTGTACTTATCCTGGAGGGAGACTCCAGACAGGAAAATGGAAGTGAAGGAGGAGATGGTGAGGATGTTAGAAAAAGCAGAAGAATGTGTAGCCACATACCAAAGGGCAGACTTTCAAACTAGCAAATCAGCAATTAATATTAAAAAAATAAAATAAAATAAAATAAAATAAAATAATAAAATAAAAGCCTGGTCAGCAGAAAATTCATTCTAGAAGTAACCATAAAAAGTGTTTATTGATGCTTTCATTTTGTTGATCTGTTTTTATGAAATTTTATTGCAGGATATCTTTTGTTATCCACACTGGACCATCACTTCAAAAAAACTTAAGAAATAAAATTAAATTTCTAAATCCAATTAATATTTTATCAATATTCACTAAGATCTAAACAATAATGATGAGACCTATCCAAATCCATGAAATTTGGAACTGCTCCTTTGAGCCAGAAATATGCCACAGGGACTTTGTCAGAGTAATAGAACCATTATTATTATTGCAAGCATGTTCAGTCTGAGCAAAAATTACCACTGTCATATAAAGAGAAGTGTGGTGTGTATCCATCTCAGTCCCTTCTATTCAGAGGGATTGGAGGAGAAAAATACACACACTTTCACCTTATTTTCCCATACACAAACTGTTATACTATGAGAAGCTGCACCAGATCTGTCGTATCACACCCTGTGATGTGGCAACACCTTGTGATGTGCAATCCAGCATGATCCAGCTAGTGGAAACTTATAAACCACCTGGGATCACTAGAAATCTATGAAGTTTAGGGAAGAATAAAGACTAAGGAAACCACCATCAGAAAAAAAAAAAAAATCCAGTGAAATCCCATGTACTTTTAAAAATATGTAAGCGTTCAAGAGAAAGAGGAATGACGATAAATAATTCCTCCATCGTGCAATGTCAATCCTGTGCAAAGCCATTTTGTCATTCATGTAACCAAGAACTGAAACTGTGAATAGGGTCATGGGGCACTCCTATAAAAAGTATGAAGTGAAAAAAAGAAAAGAAAAGAAAAGAAAAGAAGGAAAAAAAATGTATCAGAAGAGAATTTATTAATTTCCAAAATAATAATAAAAATAATAATGAATTTAAAATAGCTTTAACACCAAAATGAAGTAGTTACTTCGGTAAATAGCAGCAACTGCTAATAGAAAAGACATTGTTTATTTCTTTCCTAACTTTCCTCTGTTTTCTTCAGATTCTCCCTGAAATGTGAGAGCTCGCACAGGCCTCTGTGTATCTGTTACAGCAGAAATATGCTCCCACCTATCATAGAATAAATTAACCCTTCCTCTTGAATCTGGCACTTCTACAATGTGACAGCTGCTCTGTTCAACCCAACCAATATTTTGTTGATTGTCCTGACCTGTATAAATCACCTAAATTGTATCCACATACTTGAATATCTGGGTTATCTACAACATTGTTTCTTCAGGTGAGTACCACAGAATATCTACTATTGCCCTTCAGTATGAATTTCTTGCACTTGTCTTAGAGCTGGGGTGGTAGTCATTCACACTTGTATTAGGTTGACGCTGCTAGCAGCCAACTTTCTACCCAGCTGCTTACTTACACCTCCATCTCAGCAGGACCAGGGGAGAGCCTAGGTGTGAAAGATGGATTTAGGTAACGACTGTGCGGTTACTTCCCAGTTGCCATTGGTGGCAAAACAGACTCAACTTTTGGAAATAATTTATTGACAATTTTTGTCAATTAAGAGAGTCTGCATATATATATAATTACTGTTGCCTCCCTTTCCCCTCACTCCAGACTCCTCTCATCTGTATACTCTGCTGGTCCTATTATGTCATTTAGTCCCTTCAGCATGCCAACAAGCAGTGAGAGCATGGAGCTGTCATGGTCGGTATACAACTGTTCCTCTCTGCTTCTCCTTCTTTCTCACACCTTTCATTGTTTCCAGTTTAGGTTCTCAACAGGCTGCAGGCTGCTCTGTTACAAAGCATCTCTTCTTTCTCCTGATACCTAGCATCCTCTGATCATATTAATGCAACGAAGCCTGGTCCAGCCTCTCCTGTTGATATGTGGTACAGGAAACAGGGCCAGAATATCTGTGTACAATAGAATGCCACATGGGCAACCAAGGAATCTGGGTGTGGCAGGAAAAAACTTAATCACAGTGGTAGTCTTTTTGCCAGTTGAATCTTGAGGACTGAGATACTGCAATGCATACAGTTACTCATTATGTTATTAACAATGAAAATATATATATTATTTAATTATTAAAACTGGCTTTGAGATTTCCTGAGGGAATACCTAGAGGGCTTAGAAACTCTCAGTGAGTTATCTAAACTATATATGCAATGCACTTGATGTACTCATGAGCACTTGAGGGATGTCTGCCTAATCTTTTTTCAGAAAGGAACAGCCTCATTCTGCCTCTGCTTAGACCTAGTCATGCTTTAGTGCCTCTATACCGTAATCTAACCAGGATAGTGTGATCCAGCTACTAAACCTGCTAAACCAGCTACTAAATCTATTAACTAGTCTTATTAACACTGATGTTGCAACTAGACCGGATTTTAGATTAAATGTGTGATTCTACAGCAAAAGTTATACACCAATGTCTGTGCTAAGTGTTCTCCTTCAGAGCCAGTAAAGAGACATTTATGCTAGCAAACCAAAGAAATAGAAGATCAGCTTAAAACTTCAACTCATCATTCAAGAACTGAAACTGTGATTTTTTAGTACCATACAGAGTAAAATTCTCTTAAACTTTTCCCTTGAAATTGTTGAAGGAAGGGAAGAAGGGGAGGGAAGAAGGGGAGGGAGGAATATGTAGCCCAATACAATTGCAACAATATTGAAAACTGGTTATCATACTCTTTTTTCCCCCTGTTAGGCAAATTATTTAATAACTAAACTTCTATTATTTTTTTCTCCTTGTTTAGTTTCCTGATTTGCAGTCAGTAATACCATAAACTCATTTCCATGAGTGTACATTACATTTTCTTTAGCTTTATATGTATGCTGCCCCATGGTTTTCTTCCCTGGGAGGTTAGGCAGACAGTTATAACTTTTATTTCTCTCTGATATTTATATTATGATATCTTACAACTTCTTTCATGTTGCAACAATGAATTTATTATTACATACTTGTTAATAATAATAATAATAATAATAATAATAATAATAACAATAACAATAACAATAACAATAACAATAACAATAACAATAACAATAATAATAATAATAATAATAATAATAATAATAATAATAATAAAACAACTTAGATCTGGATAGTTTCTAAAATGCTGAACCTTTACACTGAAGTAGGGGATGTACCGAGTTGCTTCACTAAAAAAATGGTAAGTGGCTATCACTTTCTTTCTCTGTTCTTACATATCCGTAACACATGTATTTTTACACAATTTTTAAAATAATCAATTATTAAAAGAACTTAGTATTGCATTACAAATTTTAACATAACATGATTCATTACCTTCTTTTAAAAGTTATAAGAAAACTTAATGGTTCACTTAGCATTGATTAAAAAAAAAAAAAAAAAAGTTCAATGATAAGAAACAAAGAAGAGTTTGCAATATTGCCATTGCAAATTAAATTCACACCACCATGAACATTTTTAAATATACCCTAAAATGGCAGAAAGTGACAATTCAAAAGTGCATTGTGCAGACAGTCTTTTACAGAGTTAGTATGGATCATATTAGAATATTTTGACGACTTCTGAAAACAATTATATATGATACAAATACTTATTTGAATGTTTTTCTCTGTTTCAACATATATTGTATACCTCTCCTAGGGACAAGCATTATTGTGGAATGTTTTCCTGCTTTTTCTTTACTTTAGCTCCATATTCTACACTTTTTGTTACTGGGGAAACTCATTTTCTTTCTTCTATTAACTTGCACACTTACAGACAAATCCTCACATTCTTTTGGGCCAAGAACATGATTAATTTGCTTGCAATTTGATTCCTGTATATAAATTTTCCATCAAGACTGGATAACAGACACAGATAACATTTCCCAACTGCTGCAATTTACTTGGAGACCAAAGTGCTGAGGTCATAAGTACAATTTTTTTCCATGGAGGCTCATCATTTTGAGAGTAGAATATGGCATGGGGAAGCTGCACCTCTAGAACTTGAGCCTTTTACTAGCACACAAAACACACCATGCAAAAAACATTTGCTCCTGTTGAGCTCACTTTATATTCTGCTCAAGTTGTCATTTGGCCAGGACATCTACCTCGGTTGGAACTTCACAGTTTCCTTGTACTTTCATAAGCTAGCTGCAGAACAAGCTCTGTTCCTCCATGCCTTCAGTATGAGTTTCTCATTTTTCATACACTAAGATTCACATGCATGAACTGTATAATACATGAACCACACACTCACAACTGTGTAATATAGGTCAAGAAACTATTCCTGATGTGTTTTAGATGTATATGTGTGAGTGTGCAGACTAATCTTCAGCTAGAGACTTAAAAATGCATAAGGGAAGTTGCAGAAATATACATGTAAAATTACACCATCTTTTTAATTGCAGCTCTTAATGACAATGTAGTTGCAATCCCAAGTTCTCACATATCCTACTCTTTCATTCTAAAACATATTTTTTCTTTTTTTTTTTCCTTTTTCTCTTTTTTTCTTTATTCCTTTCTCTCTTTTCTTTTTACTTTCCTCCTTTTTTTCCCTTTTTTTTAATCGTTTTATTGTTTCCACTACTTTCTTTCTTTTTTCTTTTTTTTTTTCTTTCTTTTTTTTTCTTTTTCTTTTCATACATTCCCCTCTGCCTGCTTCCCACTTTTTTTTTTTATTATTATTATTATTATTTCCTTAATTCAGTCCATTTCATTGAAGCAGATTAAGCCATAATTTCACAAACTCTTCCACAGGTATAACCTGTGAAGCCAAAATATGGAAGAAAAAAAAAAAAAAAAAAAAGGGTTATCTTTAATGAGCTATATCGTTACAGAGAACTGATGTGAATTGGCAGTGTAAATCACCTCAGTGATCACAAAAGTTACCCAACTTCCACATTGACCTTGAAAAACACTTATTAAGAGTGAAAATATTTGTAAAATATTTTAGACAATGGGTCTGTGTTAAATAACAGGAATTGAGAGTCTGATCCACAGAGGAACTGTTTTATGTTTTGCTGCTTTTCAAAACTGGTTTGCTTTAAGTGTATACACATAAATCTTGTTACCAAACAAACAATAGATTTTTTGCTAGTTCACTCCATATTAAATGATTAGTAACTCCTGGGTGGTCTTTCCAAATGATGTGAAGATGCTCCCTATTTTTGTTTGCTATGTTGCTTACACTTGCAAAATGTAAAAGGCAACCTTGGAGCCTTGGAAATCCAGCTTTATAAACAGCAGGTGGAGATGAGGAATATTACTACTTCTCTGAAATAATAAGACAATCCTTGGGTACTGTCAGATTTGTTCACCAGCTGTGGTCTAAAACTCTCTCCCAACCCAAGACACCACAGTTTGAAGAATCTGACTTAGCAAAACATCTTTAATTCCATTTCAGAAATAATGCAGTTTTTTGTTTTGTTTTGTTTTGTTTTTGCTAGGGAGCTTCTAGTCTTCTTATCACAGTTTGCTCTTTTTTTGTTTCCAGATGCACTCTTGCTTTTGTATACTACTAATCCTAAAGTTAAGTTAGAATTTAAATTGGCAGATTTCATTAATCTAATGTTTGTTTAGAAGTGTGGCAGTTTATCAGTGAGCGTAAATTGAAACAGAAGATTGCTTTTACTTGTTTATTGGTAAATTAGATGGCTAGAGTCCCAAGGCAAATATTTATTTTCAGTCTTTTAGACACTTTACAAATTTTAGTAACATTTCTCTGCCTTAAATTTGATTTGGCTGTTCATAATGACTAATTTCACTAAGCAAACTGAGAACAAGTTTTTAAATGCTCAGCAGGCATACAAGAAGATGAGCATGAGCTTTAATACCATACAGTATGCCTAAAAGTAATTGATAAGATAGTTCCTGCTCCCTGGTTAAGGATACCTAAACTCATAGGTAGAGCTGAATAAGGGGCTGAAGTGTAATTCATCATTTCATACTGTAGTCCTCCAAAGGAGCCATGTGTTTTGAACCGTGTGTTTTCCAAGTTCTAAATTTCTGAGTATTACTCAAAATACTTTAGGTGTACATGGAATCCAAAATATTTTTCCCACTGTTTGAACATGATATAACTATCAAACAAAGAACAAAGGGCAAGACACGTTAGATCTAAAACCAGCAAATGAAATTACCTAGCTCTAGTTAGTTCAGGCTACTTATTCTGCAGCTCAGTCTTTGGGCTCATATTAACCTGATGCAGTACTCTTGGCAACACTTCCTCATTTAAAAAAGTAATTGCTACAACTCTACTGTCTCAATTTTGAAACTTTGACTGGAATGTGTTTTGAGACTTTCCCCTATCTCTCTTGAGGCAATCAACTGCATCAAATGTTTTACCCTTATTGCCAGAACCCTGAATGATCAAGCTCCAGGTTATTAAAATTCAAATTTTGTTACATTCTTGGTAACACCTGATGGTCAAGGTCCTTCAGCATTTCCCTGCCAGAACCCACCTTCCCACATTTGCCTTGTCTTTGTTTTACTATATATAAATACAAAGAAAATTTACCTCATCCTCCTTTAGAGGGCTTTTATGGTGGTGGTATTTGGGTGCAGAGACCAGAACAGTGATGAAACGTGCATATTGCTTTGTCTTTAATAAGTGACATGAAAGAAAGAAGATTGATTGGCATGTTTTCCCCCTTCCATTTTTAAGATTATTGGTATTTTTTGAGGGCTTAAAAAGCTCAACAGAACAAAATCAGATAAGATGCACAACTCAGGAGTTCTCATTAAATCCAAATACTGCAATTGTGGAAATGAAAAAACAAAACAACAACAACAAAAAAAAAACACTCTTTTCATTGCATATTTAGTTGGACTTATCTACAAAATTATCATAAAGCCATGTTACATCTGGAAAAATAATAATAATTAAAAAAGTGTTTGAAAACAATTCTTCTGACAGGTTTGTTTTGCAGTACAAATGATGTGGGCATCATATCTGTCCCAAGTCAACACTTTCTCATTAGAACTGATCGGTACATGAAATTTCAGTATTTGGTACACTCTACATGGATTTTCAGCATTTGGTACACTCTTTGCCGAGTTAATGTAGTGGGTTTAAGTGGCAAGGTTTTGGTGGCAGGGGGCCATATGGGTGGCTTCTGTGAGAAGGATCTAGAAGCTGCCCTATGTTTGGGAAGGGCCCCACTGCTGACCAAAGCCGAGCCAATAAACGATGTTGTTTTGCGACTCTGTGAGAGCATATTTAAGACAGGGAAAAAAACGCTGTGCCACACAGCAGCTGGGAGAGTGAGAGGAGTGAGGAACAGCCTTGCAGGTGCCAAGGTCAGTGAAGAAGGAGGGGCAGAGGTGCTCCAGGTGCCGGAGCAGAAGTCCTCTGTGGCCTGTGGTGAGGACCATGGTGAAGCAGGATGTTCCCCTGCAGCCCATGGAGTACCACGGTGGAGCAGGGTTCGACGCTGCAGCCCGTGGAGGAGACCACGGTGGAGCAGGTGGCCCTGCACCGACGGAGGCTGCCGCCTGTAGAAGACCCCTGCTGGAGCAGATTCCAGGCTGGACCTGTAGCCCATGGAGAGGAGCCCACGCAGGAGCAGGTGACCTGGCAGGAGCTGCTTCCCATGGGGGATCCAGGTTGGAGCAGTTTTCTCCTGAGGGATGGACCCCGTGGTACGGACCCATATCTGGAGCAGTTCTGGAAGAGCTGCTACCTGTGGGAAGCCCACGCCAGATCTGTTCATCAAGGACTGCATCCTGTGGGAGGGATCCCACAGCACAGGGGACAAGAGTGACCGAGATGGAGCGGCAGAGAAGAAACGCTATAGACTGACCATAACCCCCATTCCCCCATTCCCCTGCTCTGTTCAGTGGGAGGAGGTGGAAAAGGGTGGATGGGGGGGGAAGATGCTTTTGGTTTCTTTCCTTTGTTTCTCACTTCTCTAGCTTGTTAATAATAAACAATAAATCTTACTATCTCCCTATGGTAAGTCTGTTTTACTTGTTACAATAATTATTGCATGATCTCATTGTCCTTGTCTCAGCCTTTGAGCCCTTTTCATTGTATTTTCTCCCTGTTCCTCTTTGAGGAGGGGGAGCGAGAGAGCAGTTGTGGTGGAGCTTGGCTGCCTACTCGAGTGGAACCACCACAGTTAAAAACTGTTTGGATGTCAGGGCCCAGAGAGTGGTGGTGAATGGAGTGGAATCCAGCTGGCAAATATTCATGAGTGGTGTTCCCCATTGGTCTGTGTTTTGCCCATCCTCTTTAATATCTTTATTGATGAATTGGATGAGGGAATCAGTTTCGCCCTCTCTAAGTTTCCAGATGACACCCAGCTGGGGGGAAGCGCCAGTTTGCTGGAGGATGGGAAGTCTCTACAGAGGGACCTGGACAGGATGGGCCAATGGGATGAGGTCCAACATGGCTAAGTGCCAGGTTCTCCACAGCAACCCCATGCAATGCTACAGGACTAGGGGAGAGTGGCTCAAAAGCTGTGTGGAGGAAAAGGATCTGGAGCTGCTGATGGATGCTCGCCTGAACATGAGCCAGAAGTGTGCCCAGGTGGCCAAGAAGGCCAACGGCATCCTGGCTTGTATCAGGAACAGTGTAGCCAGCAGGACCAGGGAGGTGATCATACATCAGTACTCTGGTAAGGCTGCACCTCAAGTACTGTATTCAGTACTTGAGATGCAGCCCTTGAGGTTCAGCAACTTGAGGTTCAGCCCTTCACTATACTGGATTACATCAAGGTCCTGGAACATGTCCAGAGATGGGCTACAAAGCTGGTGAAGGGCCTGGAACAGAAGTCCTATGAGGAACGGCTGAGGGAACTGCGGTTGTTTAGGCTGGAGAAGAGGAGACTCAGGGGTCTCTACTATTGCTCTCTACAACTACCTGAAAGGAAGGTGTGGGGAGCTGGGGATTAGCATCTTCTCACAGGTAACTATTGATAGGACTACTAGAGGGAATGGCCTCAAGTTGTTCCAGGACAGGTTCAGGTTGGATATTAGAAGACATTTTTTATCACAATGAGTACTAAGGCTTTGGAACAGGTTGCCCAGGGAGGTGGTGGAGTCACCTAAGGAAAGGTTGGACCTGGCACTTAGGGACATGATTTAGTGGGTGATATTGGTAGTGGGGTGATGGTTGGACTAGATGATCTTGGAGCTCTTCTCCAACCTCAATGATTCTGTGATTCTATGAATAATTTGAAATAAAATACTGAGTGGAATCATGGGGAATAACTGTAGTTTGTCATTTTGAACTTCGATATAAACTGCACTTTTTGTTATATCAAAAAAACACCATGAATGTAAGAGAACGTTTACTTAACCTAAACATATGTTGGTTGTTTTTTGTTTGGTTGGTTTTGGTTTTGTTCTTGTTTGTTTGTTTGTTTCCTCTGGCTTCTGCAGAAATCACACAGCTTTTTAAATGGGACTTTTATTCTGCAAGTCATTTTGGACCTTGCTTGCCTTCTCTTTCTTCCTTTTTTTTTTTCACATAGACCAGATAATCCATATTCACAAGTTCTACCCACTCATCTGTTATGGAAATTACTGGGATGTTACAACTTCAGAACTGAAACTTGTTTGGAAGAAAAAATAAAACCAAGGTAATGAAAGAAATAACATTTCATAAAACAAGTGTACATCAGGTTATGAGGGAGAGAAATGGATAAGTATCACAGAATCACAGAATCACAGAATTTCTAGGTTGGAAGAGACCTCAAGATCATCGAGTCCAACCTCTAACCTAACACGAACAGTCCCCACTAAACCATATCCCTAAGCTCTACATCTAAACATCTTTTAAAGACTTCCAGGGATGGTGACTCCACCACCTCCCTGGGCAGCCTGTTCCAACGTCTAACAACCCTTTCGGTAAAGAAGTTCTTCCTAATATCCAACCTAAAACACCCCTGGTGCAACTTTAGCCCATTCACCCTCGTCCTGTCACCAGGCACGTGGTAGAACAGGCCAACCCCCACCTCACTACAGCCTCCTTTGAGGTACCTGTAGAAAGCGATAAGGTTGCCCCTGAGCCTCCTCTTCTCCAGGCTGAACAAGCCCAGCTCCCTCAGCCACTCCTCGTAAGACTTGTTCTCCAGGTCCCTCACCAGCTTCGTCACCCTTCTCTGGACCCGCTCAAGCACCTTGATGTCCTTCTTGTAGCGAGGGGCCCAAAACTGAACACAGTACTCGAGGTGCGGCCTCACCAGAGTCGAGTACAGGGGGACGATCACCTCCCTAGCCCTGCTGGTCACACTGTTTCTGATACAAGCCAGGATGCTGTTGGCCTTCTTGGCCACCTGAGCACACTGCTGGCTCATATTCAGCCGACTGTCCACCATCACTCCCAGGTCCTTCTCTGCCTGGCAGCTCTCCAACCACTCATCTCCCAGCCTGCAGCTCTGCTTGGGGTTATTGCGCCCCAGGTGCAGGACCCGGCACTTGGCCTTGTTAAACTTCATGCAGTTGACCTCAGCCCATCGGTGCAGCCTATCCAGATCCTCCTGCCTACCCTCGAGCAGATCGACGCACGCACCTAACTTGGTGTCATCTGCAAACTTACTGAGGGTGCACTCAATGCCCTCGTCCAGATCATTGATGAAGATGTTGAAGAGGACCGGCCCCAGCACCGAGCCCTGGGGGATGCCACTAGTGACTGGCCTCCAACTGGACTTGACTCCATTTACCACGACTCTTTGGGCCCGGCTATCCAGCCAGTTTCTAACCCAACGAAGCGTGCGCCAGTCCAAGCCAAGAGCAGCCAGTGTCACTTTGTCATAGAAGGAGATCAGGTTCGTCAAGCAGGATCTGCCTTTCATAAACCCATGCTGACTGGGCCTGATCGCCTGCTTCTCCTGCAAGTGCTGCGTGATGACTCTCAAGAGACTCTGCTCCATGAGCTTCCCTGGCACTGAGGTCAAACTGACAGGCCTGTAGTTTCCCGGGTCAGTCCTCCGGCCCTTCTTGTAGATGGGCGTCACGTTTGCTAGCCACCAGTCAACAGGGATCTCCCCCGATAGCCAGGACTGTTGATAAATGATGGTAAGCGGCTTGGCCAGCTCCTCTGCCAGTTCTCTCAGTACCCTTGGGTGGATCCCATCCAGCCCCATCGACTTGTGCACATCCAAGTGCCGTACCAGGTCACCAACCAGTTCTTTGCGGATAGTGAGGGTCACATCCTGCTCCCCATCCCCTTCCAGTAGCTCAGGGTACTGGGTATCCAGAGAACAACTGGTATTGCTGCTAAAGACTGAGGCGAAGAAGGCATTAAGCACCTCCGCCTTTTCCTCATCTCTTATAACTAAGTTTCCCCCCACATACAGTAAAGGATGGAGATTCTCCTTAGTCCTCCGTTTTGTGTTAATGTATTTATAAAAAAGTTTTTTGTTATCTTTAACGGCAGTAGCCAGATTGAGCTCCAGATGAGCTTTGGCCTTTCTAATTTTGTCCCTGCGCTGCCTCACAACATCCTTATAGTCCTCCTTAGTGGCCTTCCCACTTTTCTAAAGATAAAACCTCTTTTTTCTCCTAAGCTCAAGCCAAAATTCTCTGTTCTGCCAGGCTGGTCTTCTTCCCTGACAGCCGTCTTTGGGCACGTGGGGACAGACCGTTCCTGTGCCATTAAGATTTCCCTATTGAAGAGCACCCAACCTTCCTGGATTCCCCTGCCCTTCAGAACCACCTCCCAAGGGACTCTACTAAGCAGTGTCCTGAGCAGCTCAAAGTCAGCCCTCCAGAATTCCAATACAGCGGTTTTACTGGTCCCCTTCCTGGCCTCGCCAAGAATAGAGTGACCACCATTTCGTGGTCACTCTGCCCAAGACAGCTCCCGACCACCACATCTCCCACCAGTCCTTCTCTGTTTGTGAAGAGAAGGTCTAGCAGGGCACCACCCCTGGTAGGCTCACTAACCAGCTGCGTCAGGAAGCTATCTTCCACACTCTCCAGAAACCTCCTAGACTGCTTTCTCTGGGGCTGTGTTGTGCTTCCAGGATATGTCAGAGAAGTTGAGGTCCCCCACGAGAACAAGCGTTGAAGATTTTGCAACTTCTGTCAGCTGCCTGTAGAACTCCTCATCAGTCTCCTCATCCTGGTTTGGCGGTCTATAACAGACCCCAACCAGGACACTAGCCTTCTTGGCCCCGCCAATCCTTACCCAAAGGGACTCGACCATGTCATTCCCAGCCTCGAGTTCTACAACATTGAAAGACTCTCTAATATAGAGAGCCACACCACCACCCCTTCTGTGCTGCCTGTCCCTTCTGAAGAGCTTATAGCCAGTCATTGCAGCACTCCAGTCATAAGAGTGGTCCCACCATGTCTCCGTGATGGCAACCAAGTCATAGCCTGCCTGCTGCTGCATGATTGTTTCCAGCTCCTCCTGTTTGTTACCCATGCTGCATGCATTGGTGTAGATGCACTTCAGCTGGGCCATTGCCTTATTCCCTGGCCTTGCTATTGTTCCCCTGGCACAGCTCCAACAATCCTTATTTCAGCCCCATCCCCCTTCTTACCTAGTTTAAAGCCCTCTCAATGAGCGCTGCCAGCTCCTGGCCCAGGATCCGTTTTCCCCTAAAAGATAGGGACCCATCTGCGGCCATCAGACTGTGTGCCGAGTAAAGTGCCCCATGGTCGAAAAACCAAAGTTTTCTGCTTTGGCACCAGCCCCTGAGCCATGTGTTTAACAGGTGGGCTTTCCGTGTCCTCTCTGTACCTCTCCCTGCCACCGTAGGGATGGACAAAAACACTACCTGTACTCCCGCTCCATCCACTAACCGTCCCAGTCCCCTAAAGTCTCGTTTGATAGCCTTCAGGCTTCTCTCTTCAACGTCATCACTACCTGCCTGGACTATCAAAAGAGAATAGTCGAGGGGTGAACCAGGTTGAGAAGCCTCCTGGCAATGTCCCTGACCCTGCCCCAGGGAGGCAGCAGACTTCCCTACGGGTAGGGACAGGCCGACAAATAGGGCCCTCTGTTCCCTAAGAAGAGAGTCTCCCACAACAATAACCCTTCTGTCTTTCTTGGTGGAGGCAGTCCTGAGGTGTGGAGTCAACCTCCTTGCCCACGGCATCCTCCTGGGTAGATTTTCTACCTCTTCCTCACCCACCGGTCTCTCAAGCTTCAGGGCCTCAAACCTGTTGCATAAGGGCACCTGGGAAGGTGGGGCCAGAAGGGGAGGGCATCACCTGCGATGTCGAGCAGGGACCTGTTTCCATTCCTCCTCAACTTCCAGATCCCCTCTCTCTGCCGACGGCGACAGGGCAGGGGGTCCACCCCCATTTGGGTTGTCTCACCCTGGTGCCTGTCCTTCAGGCCCTGCAGGGAGTAGCTCCACAGGTCTATCTCCCGCTCACACTCCCTGATATCCCTCAACCTCTCCACCTCCTCCTTGAGCTCCGCCACCATGCGGACCAGGTCATCCACCTGCTCGCACCTCACGCACACAGTTTCTCTGCCTGCCGCCGATGCCAGCAACAGGCTCAGACACTCCCTGCATCCGGTGACCTGAACTGCTGTGTTTTTTAACGGGTAGTCAGTCTGAGTGTGTACCGACTTCCTGGAGAGCCCACCATGCCTGGTGGAGACTATTATCACCTAGCTAACGGCTGTCATTAAGGAGGTGT